>NC_084561.2:24713823-24903823 GCF_033978685.3 Nerophis lumbriciformis | reverse complement strand
ACCCAAATATGATGGATTCCGTTTTACCTAAGTGTATGGATAGATTATTGTCAGCGAGCCAGGTGCAAATTCTACAGAGTTAGGCACTGAGTATTTTTTCCACCTGTGATTTGTCCTTGTCTGATACCAGCAGGGCCGAGTCATCCGCAAACAGGAACAATTCACAGTCGCATGTGTTTTGCTAGATTTAGAGAATTGTTTACTTTTTTGTTGTTTACTGTTCTTATTTCCCTCTGTAGATTAGTTAGTCTAGATTAGATTATTCGTCACTGTAGATAATTTAGTTAGGATAGATTTTGTAACTAAAGGATCAATAAATTACAACTCACCACCGTTAGGTTGAATTTGTAGAATTTACGAGCTAGGTATCTTGAAATGGTTGTAAAATGTTCCAAACTGTATACATCAGATCACTCTCTAATAAAATTACTGTATGTGCTTTGAAGAAATAACTCATGACCAAAATTATGCGATACCTGACCAACAATGCTTTAAAAAATTGAACTGTAAGAGTGTTACACCCGAAAACCTAGCAACCTTTGGAAATCTTACGTTTTCGCTGTTAGACCTAAATGTGAGAAGCTTGATAAAGCATTATGATGACTTACTTGCTTTGTTGGCTAGTTTAGATCATAAGTTTAATGTCATAGGATGTAGTGAAACTTAGGGAAACGACAGATCATATTTGAACACACTCAACCTGGATGGCTATGTCCTCTACAATAAAAACAGAACAGGTAGACCAGGTGGGGGTGTGTGCATATATGTAGACTCAAAATACTGTGAGCATCTGTGATGACCTATATATAGAATATGGTTTATCAGATGCCTTATTTATAGAAGTATATGTTGAAAATAAGAACAATTTAATTATAGGTACATAATATCGACCTCCGGATTCTGACCCAAATTGTTTTTGACCAAATTGGATGATTTATTAAATCATATAAATCATACAAATCATAATTGTTTTATTCTAGGTGATTTTAACATTAATTTAGCTAAAAATAATGACATGAAAAATTACTTTTTAAGTTGTCGTTATTCTGTGTCGTGTTTGCCTACAATTAATACATATACAAACCCCGTTTCCATATGAGTTGGGAACTTGTGTTAGATGTAAATATAAACGGAATACAATGATCATGTCATTCACAAACAAGGATAGGGCGAGGGTCACCACTTTGTCAACAAATGCGTGAGCAAATCTGTAAAGTAAAATTATAAAATTATAACATGGAGAGTTCCACGAGCCGCCATATTGGGACCACTTCTTTTCATATATATATATATATATATATATATATATATATATATATATATATATATATATATATATATATATATATATATATATATATATATATATATATAAATGACTTTGTGAACTCATCAATTATTCTTCACAAAGTAATGTTTGCTGATGACACCAATTTATTTATGTTACACAAAAATCCTGAAAGCCTTCAAACTATTGTCAATAGTGAATTAGTCAAAGTAGATAGATGGTTCAAATTAGGGATGTCTGATATCGGACTGCCGATATTATCGGCCGACAAATGCTTTAAAATGTAATATCGGAAATTATCGGTATCTGTTTCAAAATTATTGGTATCGGTTTCAAAAAGTAAAATTTGTGACTTTTTAAAACGCTGCGATGTACACGGACGTAGGGAGAAGTACAGAGCGCCAATAAACCTTAAAGGCACTTCTTTTGCGTGCCGGCCCAGTCACATAATATCTACGGCTTTTCACACACACAAGTGAATGCAATGCATACTTGGTCAATAGCCATACAGATCACACTGAGGGTGGCCGTATAAACAACTTTAACACTGTTACAAATATGCGCCACACTGTGAACACACATCAAACAAGAATGACAAACACATTTCGGGAGAACATCCGCACCGTAACACAACATAAACACAACAGAACAAATACCCAGAACCTCTCGCAGCACTAACTCTTCCAGGACGCTACAATATAAGCTACCCCCACACCCACCCACTTCAACCTCCTCTTGCTCTCTCAGGGAGAGCATGTCCCAAATTCCAAGCTGCTGTTTTGAGGCATGTTAAAAAAAATCATGCACTTTGTGACTTCAATAATAATATATGGCAGTGCCATGTTGGCATTTTTTTCCATAACTTGAGTTGATTTATTTTGGAAAACCTTGTTACATTGTTTAATGCATCCAGTGGGGCATCACAACAAAATTAGGCATAATAATGTGTCAATTCCACGACTGTATATATCGGTATCGGTTGATATCGGAATCGGTAATTAAGAGTTGGACAATATCGGAATATCGGATATAGGCAAAAAAGCCATTATCGAACATCTCTAGTTCAAATGTAATAAATTATTCTTAAATATAAATAAAGCAATCTTTATTATTTTTCGTTCAAATAGAAGCCATAAAAACTTTAAAATACTGATTAAAATAAATGGTAAAGCAATTGAGAGAGTTAAGAGCACTAAATTCCTTGGAGTATACATGAATTTCTACATTTCAAAAGCCATATTGAATATTTAATAAATACATTTTTTAAATATGTCGGTCTACTCTCAAAATTGAGGCACTTTCTTCCTCTTAACGCTCTCCTAATTCTGTATCGGACTTTATTTGAACCACATATAAACTATTGCAATGTCATATGGTGTAACACGTATCCTAGTTAACCTAAAAAACTGGAGATTCTTCAGAAGAAAGTCATACGTGTTATATCATTGGCAAACTTTAATGCTCCCTCAGATCCTCTTTTTTTATGGGTAGAATCTTTTGAAGCTTACTAAGTGCAACCGATTCCACACTGCTTGTAATATGTATAACGTAGTATACAGATTAAATTCTAGACTCTGCCTGCACATTCCAGTGACCACTCCTTCTCATAGACATAACACAAGAAGTAAACCTTTATTAAGAGGGAAACATTGTCATCTAAAGTGTACATGCTTTAGTATATCCTGTAGAGGCCCGATGATCTGGAATGAGATTAATAGCCCTATAAAAGAATCACATTCTTTGAACATATTTAAAAAGCGTTTTAAGCTAAATGTATTGCTATGTTATGCTTAGTATATGTAGCACACCCCTCATGGCTGAGGGTTTCACATTAGTCACATCATTTTGGTCTTGACCTCTGTATGTATAATAAGATTATCGCAAATCTTCAAGATGCAATTTTTTTATTTCAAATTTGAATAATAAGATATCAAATGTTGTCTGTCTATCTGTGTTGGCCCTGCGATGAGGTGGTGATTTGTCCAGGGTGTACCCTGCCGAGGGATGATGTTTGAAAAGAAATGATCGAGTTCGAGCCTATTATCGAATCCTCTTATCGAACCGATTCCTTATCGAGTCCAGATAGGTTGTTGTATATGGAAAAAAACACACAATATTTGGTTTCACAAAAGCTCACTTTTATTATATATAAGTAAATAAAATCTAATAAGTAAATAAATATTGACTGTTACCCCCCTAAAAAAATAAAATAAAATAAATAAATATTGACTGTTGTTACCCAAAGTATATTAAGTGGGATTTTTCAGAAAAACAAATATATACAGTAACACAAAAACAACCTGTCTCTGTGTTCACTATAGGTGTATAAATAATAATATAGTGTTAAATAAAATCAGTCCCTTGGGCACAAAACTGAAAATAATACAGCTCTCCAAAAAGTGCACGTCTGCTGCTATTTGACATAACTGTTTGTTATGATGCTTTGACATTTTTGCACTTTGTTTCTTTATTGAAAGGAAATTCTATGAAGAGAAAAGTTGTTTGCAAATGTGGTTACAATGCTAAAAAATGAAAAGTTAAATCTAAAAAAAGAAATACACTTTGAGTTAAACATTATTTCTTTATAGGGGGAAAGATGTGATGTTATCAGCTAGGGAATATAACAACTACACTACCCAGTATGCAACGGGAGTGACGAGCATGCGTGGTAGTCCCAAAAAGTGTTGTTGCATGTCGCCACCCGGCAGCTAAGAATGAGGTTATGAGCACGCTGTGAAAGTAAACGTCAAGAACTCAGCCAACACGCCTCGTCTGCATTATTTATAATTAGACAGACAACACATATACAGTGTGATTTTGTTTTGTTTACAAGGAAAGAAAAACAAAAGTTAAAAAAAGGGAGATATATGTTGTGTATATATATGTATGTGCTGCGGTTGCTTTAAGAACGTTGTGACAGCTGCCGTAAAGGAGGTGCGTTGCTAGCCTGGTTGCTATGTTTCCGGTTGGTCGTAAAAGTGTTCGTCATGTGTTTGTACCCTGCTCAAATCTCTCAGTAAAGTTATTCATTGGATTATACCTTTTTTGTTTTGAACTTTATTACACCTTGGAGCGCTTTTTCTGGTCCATTTTTTTCCTGCTTTCCCTATCTGCGCCTAATGACTGAGCTACGTGACGTCATTTTTTGTGATGTCTCACGGGGCATTTCTGGTCGGGACGGGATTCGTTCCCAGGGATTCGAATAAAGAACCAACTCTTTTTCTTTACTATAGTGGTCTCGATAACGGGTACCGGTTCTCAAAAAGGAATTCGAGTCCGAGGACTCGGTTCTTTTCTTATCGAACAACCGGGAAATCCGGTTTCGAGTATCATCCCTAACTCTGCCTACCGCCCGAATGCAGCTGAGATAGGCTCCAGCACCCCCGCGACCCCGAAAGGGATAAGCGGTAGAAAATGGATGGATGGGATAATAAGATATCAAGACTGATTTGGTGGATTTAAAGCTTCCTTCTCTATAAATGTCAACCTGCTGGTAGGTTGGTATGAAATTGGAAATGAGTATCGGGTAGGTAGATTTTGAAATGAATTGTATTGTACTGTATTTCGTATATTATATAATGATGTATATTTTAACTGTGGGTCCCTCTCCATAAGCTGTACGCTTCTAGGGATTACCTTTTTGCAGAACGGACTCTGACATTAACAAAAGAATCAATAATGTAATATAAAATTATGTCTGTAAATAAATAAATACATAAGTCTGTTGGTCACTCTCTGGGGGTGTGATACTTTTTCTTTTTTTTTTTCGAATATTTTCGTGATCGACCGGTAGGGTCCCAAAGATTGACTGGTAGATCACAATCGACGGGTTGGCGACCCCTGATATAGAAGATGTAAACAAATGATTGAATGTTTCAACTCATTTTGCTTTTTTGCTCCAGATCGATCATTTTTCTGCTGCATCTTAGTAATAATCACACAAACACTTAACGCGTCCCCTAGAAATATACAACAATCGCACGTCATAGACGAGCAGTGATGGCGATAGTGAACTCTGTGTCACTGTGGCCTTTTTTGAAGTGAGAAGCAGAAGTTGGACACATTCTCACAGCTCTTTCTGATTTCTTCCATTGCAGTGTGGTTAGCTCACAGTCGTGTGTTCAGATGCAAGGATGTATGACACGATACGCACATGAAAAAAACCTTGTAGCTGTGGTTTCCCCTCCAACACAGCAATGTGACAGTGAAGCCCTGACATGATAATTAGAGCTCTATAGTCTGAGTAGGCTCCCCTACTGTCTCCTGCCGCCTAAAATAAACTTTTTCACAGCATGCAACATCTTAAAACATTTTTTTAAAACAGACCAACATGTTAGCCCGCCTGCACGCAAAAGAAAAGTTCCAAATATTTGTGGAAATGGTTGAAATAACCTTGACTTCCTGGATCTGTAGATGCAAATACTGTATTTTTTGTACTATAAGCCGCTACTTTTTAAATTTTTAATACTGTGCGCCTAATTTATGGATTTTTCGTCACCAACAGCCATAATGTTTTGTATTCAATAAATGATTTTCGGAAAACACCCAACTGGCACTCAAAAGGTGTGCAATTGTTTGCGCTATGGCGTCATCTTTTGGATGAGTTCTCTCACTGCAGGTGCTGCTAGTTGAACATCCTCAGTATTTCCTTCTGTTTAGTGCTTTGCACCGGAAGTACAAGTGCCGTTCCGTCTTCTAGTTGCCACAGCGTTTCCACTCGCATGGTTTCTAGTGCATCTAAACAACGTTTGTAAGTTTTACAATATAACTAAAACAATTCATACTTATTAAACCATCTCATGTTTGATAGTAGTGATTTCATGCATAGTTATGCGTGTTATCGTATTGTGATCTAGCTAGCGTCATTAGCCTTAGCAAATATGCTAACATGTTTACAAGTGGAGCCTATCGAGCTACACTCGGGCGGAAGGCAAGATACGCCCTGGACAAGTCGCCACCTCAGACACCATCACCCAGAAAATATATATATATATATATTTTAATTTATTTATTTAAGGCAATGACATAAAAAAGTACAAAGTTGACAACACATAATAATATAAATTAATATAGTGCAAAAGGTAATGTATAGTATGTAATGCATGATTGTCCAGTTTTGCCTGAAAGGGAGGAAGATATTTGAAGCCAGCAAAGTCAAACATCAATTTGTGAGGTATTTACACTATTAAAAGTTAAATTGTTAGTTAACTTTTTTGAGAAACAGCTTTTTTTAAACTGATATAAACATGTCCACTGTGGAGGACGCTACTTCTCAAAAAGTAAAAGTTGAAAGACACCAAAGTGAACTTTATTGTTATACATTGGATGTTTACAATATCACTTTAAAGACACTCAACGGTAAGTTGTTTTTATTAGGGATGTCCGATAATGGCTTTTTGCCAATGTCCGATATTCCGATATTGTCCAACTCTTAATTACCGATACCAATATCAACCGATACCGATATATACAGTCGTGGAATTAACACATTATTATGCCTAATTTGGACAACCAGGTATGGTGAAGATAAGGTCCTTTTTGAAAAAAATTATAAAATAAGATAAATAAATTAAAAACATTTTCTTGAATAAAAAAAGTAAAACAATATAAAAACAGTTACATAGAAACTAGTAATTAATGAAAACTAGTCAAATTAACTGTTAAAGGTTAGTACTATTAGTGGACCAGCAGCACGCACAATCATGTGTGCTTACGGACTGTATCCCTTGCAGACTGTATTGATATATATTGATATATAATGTAGGAACCAGAATATTAATAACAGAAAGAAACAACCCTTTTGTGTGAATGAGTGTAAATGGGGGAGGGAGGTTTTTTGGGTTGGTGCACTAATTGTAAGTGTATCTTGTGTTTTTTATGTTGATTTAATAAAAAATAAAAAAATAAAAACCGATACCGATAATAAAAAAAAACGATACCGATCATTTCCGATATTACATTTTAAAGCACTTATCGGACAACTCTAGTTTTTATTATTTGTTCCTGCACAATTATTTGCACTTCAAAATACATGTTTGTAGTATGATTAGAACATTTGAGCATTAGGTTTGTGTTCAATTACAGTAAATGTGTTTATCCTAAACATACCTGCCTCTTCATGTAACACACTAACATTTTTAAGTCTTTTTTTGGGGGTGACATATACCACAATAATATCGTACCATGAAATGTTGATACCATTACATCCTTAGCGTTGAGTAGATATTAATTCGATCAAACACTGCGGAAATGTCTGTGACAATAGTCAATCAGAGTCGACTTTCTCTCGTTCCACATCCAGTTTCAAGGTACCGCAGAAGTAAACAGAATCCTAGGTATGAATAAAATGACCAACTTTGGAGCTAAATGCGCAGCAGAGGGAAGGGGAATAAATGTTAGCTGTGACTTGGACTTATCTAGGGCCCTATGATAGCGGACAGAATCACGGAATTGGCCAATAAAAACGCTATCTACTATTACACACTGAAAGTCACGGAAATTTACGTAATGTGACTCAATGTGTGCACTTCACAAAACACTCACCTCCATGGAGCCAGGCCAGCCTGAGGCCGCCACACTAGTTGGCAGCCCTGCACCCTTCTTTGGCCAACTCTCTGCCTGCCTCTCGGACACTTTGACTCAAATATCGAAGCGGCCACCTCAAACACACGTGTGCCAAAAAACTACAAAATTAACTCCACACTAGAGAGCTGATTATTTTCCAAATAATTCTACGGGTCAGGTAATATGTTTTTTTTTTTTTTAATTTTAAATTCAGATTTGATGACTACATGTCACCTAAAAGATGTGTAAAAAAACATGGTGCTACTTCCGTAATGCTAGCCAGTTGGCTGTAGTGGACTTGACCACTGATGCAGTGGTGTAAATATCTTTATTAGTGAATGAATAATAGCTTGACAGCTTCTTATACTTAGGTTTGACCACAAGTATTGAAAGAATATCTGGCACATCATTATGTTGGCTTTCTTTTACTTAATGGGGTCATATTATGATTTTTTTTCTACATTTAAAAACACTTCCTTGTGGTCTACATAACATGTAATGGTGGTTCTTTATACATCTATCTATATATATTTTGTTTTATAGACCATCTCAAAGCCACTTTCTTTTGTTATTTACCTAGTATGCTAAACCTATGTTGAACTAACCTCTTTAGTTGTAAGTAAAGATGCTTGTATGTGCTTACAAAAAAAACGATCTTACTCGAAATCGAATGATATGAACATTTTTTTTGGAACACGGACCAGTCCTGTGCACATACATTTGAAAAACTGTAACTTCCAAAACAAAAGCAACAAAACTGAAGCGTTTGCTAAAAAAACAGTGTGCTCAAACGTTTTGCCTCCAAAAGCAAAAATTTTTAATTTGCCAATGGTCAGTGGGCCAACTAGCGATTTTTACCATGCAACAGCACCATGAGTGAGTAATTTAGCCTCATACCGCTATATATTAATGTAAGTAATGTGCCTTATTCAGTTAACATGCAACTCTACATCTTTTATCTACAGTTTTAACATTAAAACATTCAAAATGTCATTTCCTGCATATTTTCGCTCTTTCCAGGTGTTGTCCCATAACCTCCTAGATATTTCGAAGCATTTAGGTTTTCTTATAGGACTTGGGCGAAGCATGGTGACCAAGATTATCCTTTTCCATAGCGTGTCAAAAAGTCACAACTTTACTATAGCACAGGGGTCTTAAATTCAAATGTAACTAGTTCCTAAAAAATCCATAGATTTTGCGATTTAAAACAAACAAACTGGCAGCTCATTTACCAGTATTTCACCGTAACAATTATTGTGGTTTTTACACTAAATTTCTGCAAATTGAAAAAAACAGTACCACTATTGTTTTTACATTAAAATTCTGGTGACTGAGCTGCCAGTTTGTACCGTAAAATCCATGGCCATTTTTTTACAGTGCATTACTGTATGTTAGGGATGTCCGATAATGGCTTTTTGCCGATATCCGATATTCCGATATTGTCCAACTCTTTAATTACTGATACGGATATCAACCGATAAATACAGTTGTGGAATTAACACATTATTATGCCTAATTTGGACAACCAGGTATGGTGAAGATAAGGTACTTTTTAAAAATGTTTATAAAATAAGATAAGATAAATAAATTAAAAACATTTTCTTGAATAAAAAAAGAAAGTAAAACAATATTAAAACAGTTACATAAAAACTAGTAATTAAGGAAAATTAGTAAAATTAACTGTTAAAGGTTAGTACTGTTAGTGGACCAGCAGCACGCACAATCATGTGTGCTTACGGACTGTATCCCTTGATATATAATGTAGGAACCAGAATATTAATAACAGAAAAAAACAACACTTTTGTGTGAATGAGTGTAAATGGGGGAGGGAGGTTTTTTTGGGTTGGTGCACTAATTGTAAGTGTATCTTGTGTTTTTATTTTAATAAAAAACAAAACAAACACAAAAAAAACCCGATAATTTCAGATATTACATTTTAACGCATCTCTACTAGGGATGTCCCGATCCGATATTTGGATCGGATCGGCTGCCGATATTTGCCAAAAATTGCGTATCGGCAAGGCATGGGAAAATGCCGATCCAGATCCAGTTTAAAAAAAACCTCCAGTCCGTGTTTTCCAACGCACCGATTTAAATAATACATTCCACTTTTCTGCTGCTCCGTAATTTCCGTTCCGCATTTTCCAGCGCACCTTCAACACATCCACAGGTCTGTGAATTCTCACGCAGTTGCTTTTAGCTGCTGGCATTACACTACAGGCTCTTCTCACTCTTTCCTGTGTCTTCCTCTCACAGACAGCAAGTGCACCTTCTTACACCCGTCACATACTGTCACGTCATACGTCACATACGTATACGTCCTCCCCGAGCAGAGAGGTAGCAGCATGGCTAACGTTAGCTGTGATGCTAGCGCAGCCGTGCGAGCAACGCTCCCTCTAAGGTGCTCGCCTGTGCAATTGCGCACTGTTTAAGCGTCCTCTGCGCATAGCAAATCTATGCCACGCACAAAATCAAATAAAAAAATAAGCGCATAACAATTTTCAACACACGGACACGACAGAGAAAACAGTTTTCGTCATCATTGTTCAAATATTGTGACGTCTGTCGAGACGCTTATCTCCATTCGGTGCCACACGCCCACACCATCAAAATGCAGAGGCAAAAATTTCCACATCAACACCGTATGAAAAAATTAGTGATTTTTTTAGTTGTGATTTCCTTCTCTGCATGAAAGTTTAAAAGTAGCATATATTAATGCAGTATGAAGAAGAATGTTTTAATGTAGACATGCAAGCCTTGAAAGAAAATGTTGAAAATCAAGAGTACATTTCCTGCAAATGGGTGCATTTCTACCCTATATTTTAACTTTAGATTTATCCTCATATCAAACTCGTTTGGCTGTCTTTTTGACACTTACATCCGGCGCCCCCCTCCACATCCTGGATTATAAATAATGTAAATAATTCAATGTGATTATCTTGTGTGATGACTGTATTACGATGATAGTATATATCTGATAGTATATATCTGTATCATGAATCAATTTAAGTGGACCCCGACTTAAACAAGTTGAAAAACTTATTCGGGTGTTACCATTAAGTGGTCAATTGTACGGAATATGTACTTCACTGTGCAACCTACTAATAAAAGTCTCAATCAATCAATCAAAACACATAGAATCATCATACTGCTGTGATTATATGCATCAAGTGTTCATTCAAGGCTAAGGCAAAATATCGAGATATGTATTGTGTATTGCAATATGGCCTTAAAATATCGCAATATTAAAAAAAGGCCATATCGCCCAGCCCTAGTTCAATGATGCCATTTCTGTTTGTCATGTATAATTTTGTCTATTTTGTGTTTATCCTTGAATAAACAGGTCAGTTTCTTGTTACCAACCATTGTGTATTATTCAAACTCCCATAATTCAGCTGGCTAGTTGTTATCAAGAGTACTAAAAGCCTTTTCAACATGATTCTGACAACTAAGTAGGCTAAATAACTTTAAACTTTAATACATGCTCGGATAGGCCAGTATCGGTATCGGATCGGAAATACAAAAACAATATCGGTATCGGATCGGAAGTGCAAAAACCTGGATCGCGACATCCCTAATCTCTACTGTATATCATACGTTTAATAGTACCACTGTTATGTTTACCGCAAAATTCTAGCGACTGAGCGGCTACTTGTTTATCGCAAAATCTACATTCCCTGTTTTTATAGGGCATTACTGTAAATGTAAATATGGTACCACTGATAATTTTACTGTACATTTCTAGCGACTGAGCTGCCTGGTCTTTAGGGTAAAATCAACAGACTTTTTCACAGTGTAGTCTTCCAGACATGCATTCAATGATTGTGCAGCCTAAAAGAGGTCAGTATGAATATGTACTACATTTGGTAGACAGCTTATAACGAGCCAAACAAAATGACACGACGGGCCAAATTTGCCCCACGGGCCCCACTTTGGGCATCCCTGCTAAAAAATAAATGTTCTTGTAAGTTGCTTCCTAAACACCGCTTGCTACTTGCCTGCAGCAGTACTGTGAAACCAGGCATTTATACCAGCATGAAATTAGCCAGAAATGTTGGACTCTTGGCAAAGACAGCCAGACACTTGGGCTCATGGCACCCATGGGTACAATGGATTGACAGTTGTGGCGTCAGTCAAGTACCCCAAGGCTGCCTCAGGTTTATTTTAGTGATTGTGTACAAAGACAAAACAAACATGTGACATCCAGAAAGAGATCAGCATCCACTCTCAGCTAGAGCTCTCCTCTGAGGCATTCTCTTATTTCTTTACTTAGGCAATGTGATTTTGAACGCCAAGCACCAGATGGCTGCCTCCGCCTCCTTACGCACTCCCTCTCGCCTTCCCTTCTTCGCAGCATCCTTACCTCCCTAGCCTGTGAAAGTGTGTGTGTGCGTGCGTACGTGCGTGTGTGTGTGGGTGGATATGTGTCTGGATTTTATGCCACTAGCCAAGCAGACTGATGCGTGCTGACATTTTCTCCAAAAGAAAGAATTCAAATGAGAGAACTCTTCTTCTTTGTCCTCTTTTCCCTTGACCAATACGCTCTCTTTCTTCCTCTCTTTCTTGTTGACACACAAACATGTTGTAAGACAGGGGTCCTCAACCTTTTTTGAACCATTTATGGCCGGCATTATTTCTCACATACTGGCCTTCCACGTGTGGAAAGATAAATACAGCGAAATTAAGTGCATTAAAAAATACAACTCACCATAACGCTGAATTAGTGGGAGCCCTCGGCTTGTTTCTTTGCAATGAGATGGTCCAATCGAGGGGTAATGGGAGACACTAGCACTAGCTATGTGCACATGGACACAAATAATCGGTTTAAAAGCCTAACCGGTATAGAAATGTTTCATGTAAACACGAGTGATCCAGTTGTCGTCTCAACGAGCTGTTTTATTCATGACCTTACAGCTACTCCAAGTGCTAACTGCTAGCCTCAAACACATACACAGAATGTGGTAACATGAAGACGCGCGGCAACCCGTACATAATCACAACATAAATGGCAAAGAACAGCTTAATTTCAAAAAGAGAGGTAAAACAAAAGTAGTGAACAGAAGAAAAACATGATAAATAAATACCGTGACCATGTCAGACAAGCAGAAATGCACAAAGCCATTTTTGTTTACAGCGGAAGTCACTGCTTTTTCAGCACCTGCAGTGAGCAAACTCGTTAAATAACACACTTTTCCGTTTACGCTATGTGCTTCGCATGACAAAGTAAAGTAATCCGATTTAAGGTGATGCATGAAAATTCACGTCATAATCGGATACTTTTGTTCAGGGTCTATTACAATATTCGCTAACTTAGATCAAATATTTAACATTACTCCCATCTTGACAACCGTGTGCACCAATCATTTCTTCTTTTGTGCATGTCCTTGCTCGTCCTTTGTGTATTCATATCTAATGTGTGTAGCACCCTGCTAGACAGTTTTTCTACATAAAGTGATGTCAATGAACACCTCAAATAGATTTGGCTCTATCTGCCCTCACACATACCTATGAACCTGTACTAAGGGTGTGACAATAAAGCGGCAGCGATTAATATTGATGAACAAATTAAAAAAAATAAATTACTTTCCGTGATAGCTACACAACAAAAACACAATCATAAATTGGCCGTGACGGTGGTTTTAGGGGTGGGCTGTATTAAAACCTACAGAAATCTGTGCAAAATGTTGAAAATTTTCATTTTAATAATTCTAAATGAGTGAAAACTGAAAATTTTAGTTATAAGAAGTCTTATTTCTAAAAGCACTTTCTGTAAGAAGAGCAGCATTTTGTTCTGATACAAATGAAAGATAATGGAGGTAAATCCCTTTGTTTACATGCCCCAAATGTGCTGAGCTGGGCTTTTAAATTTTACTTGTACCACAACATTACAATATATTTTATTTCTCTATTTATTCTGTACAATTTATAAACTATTCCTATTAACCTACGCTTTTTATAACCTACTCTCTTTATATGGTATTGGATTTACATTATTATATACGTATCCTTGTTTTTGTTGTAATCATTGGGCTAAATCTGGGACCTCTGGCACTAAATGTTGTGCAAGCTCATGTGTGCTTATCTAATAGATGCTGACAAATAGTTCAAAAGAAATCCTCTTTGGGGATCATCATTTGATAATCGAATTGTAGCAGTCTGAGTCGTAATCAGTTCGAATTGTGAGTGTCAATCTGTTGGTGGTGAACCCCAAGATGCAGAGATGGCAGGCGTAGCTCAGGAAAACATGACTTTAATAGGATAACAGGAACCAGGATAACAGGAGACAGGAAACAATCATCGAGCCCTGACTGCAGGGCGAGGCAGGCATAAATAGCAGCCAGCTGATTGACAACAGGTGTGGCCAGGCTGCCAATCAGTGGAAGGTGAGGGGAAACAGCACTCAGGGAGCCAAGCAGGAAAGGGTCAGATTCCAGACGTCACAAGAAAGGCTGAGGGAGCGGGAAGGTACCTGGGGGGTAGCGGGTCCTGCCGACTCTGGCCGCCACCCTGGAACAGACGACAGGGACGGGTGGGAGGGAGCCGAAAAACCAGTCCGTGCCGCAATCAAGCCATAGAACTTGTCCATCAAGGAGACCATGCGAGCACAATTCTCGTTGGAGGCTTTCTCCCGAGCTGCCATTTGTTTCTTCCAGACAGCCCAGCAACTCTCTGAGGGGTTCGTATTTGGCTCAATGATTCTGTCATAATCTGTTGGTGGTGAACCTCAAGATGCAGAGATGGCAGGCGTAGCGCAGGAAAACATGACTTTAAGGATAACCGGAGACATGATTACAGAAACCAGGAAACGGGATACCAGGAAACCAGGATAACAGGAGACAGCAAACAATCATCGAGCCCTGACTGGAGGGCGAGGCAGGCATAAATAGCAGCCAGCTGATTGACAACAGATGTGGCCAGGCTGCCAATCAGCGGCAGGTGAGGGGAAACAGCACTCAAGGAGCCAAGCAGGAAATGGAACCAAAATAAGAGCGCTGAAAGGAAACAAACACCAACCAAGGAACCACAACCCGACGTGAATGTGACAGATCGTTACAGTGAGGCCCTAATTACACCTGTAATTATTTATTATTATTTATAATAAAGCATGTGGTCTGCCAAAAAACAAGAAGACAGAGAAAGAGGAATCAGTGTTGCCAACTTAGTGATGTTGTCGCTATAGTTCAGACAGACACCCGCCCTCTACTTTCTTTTCTCACCAAAAAAGCGACTAGCGACAGAAGTGAAAAAAGGAAGTTAATTGGAAGTTCTAAACATATGTGTTTTGCTTTTCTGGTTTTTGATTCACTCTTTGGGAGTAGGTCGTGGCCATTATGCAAATTTAACGACCTCATAAGTACATTATCTTGAAGAAATTTTAGACTAAGTTTAAGTTTAATCTGCCAGTCTTATTTTGTTATACAAACTGTTTATATGTGGGAAAATGGTATGCATTACACACCAGCTGTTTTATTATAACATGCATCTTAAATTCAGACGCCTTGAAATCGCCATGTAAAATCGTTAATGCTAGTCAGTAGCATGTCTATGGCAAGTAAATTAGTAAATTAGTATTGAGCTAGCGCATTTTGAAAAGTGGAGCCTT
The DNA here is from genome assembly GCF_033978685.3 of Nerophis lumbriciformis. Classification (NCBI taxonomy): domain Eukaryota; kingdom Metazoa; phylum Chordata; class Actinopteri; order Syngnathiformes; family Syngnathidae; genus Nerophis; species Nerophis lumbriciformis. The sequence continues at coordinate 24,888,368 of NC_084561.2, read as the reverse complement.
ACTGTACTTTTAAGCGCCTTCCTTTTGCTTTTTTGGCATAGAAAATTGTAACATTACCTCGAAGCAATCTGGTTGAGTCCACTCTGAATGCTTGACTGTTTGTATCCCGACCAAGTGCTTGCACCATTGTGAGTTTGCAACCGGACGTGACGTGCAACAAAGGTATCAAAATATGGCATTGTTTGATTCAACGTGAACTATTGATGAACTTTGGTTGGTACCTGTAAAAGTACCAAATTTGGTACCCGTGCATATCTAAAGCACTTCATACTTTTTCGTGCACCTCTCCTCTTGTCTCATTTTTTCACCTTCTTATGTCTCCTGTCTCTGCCTCAAGCTCTGTGTTTTGTTTTTACCCAGTCTTACTCCTTTCTGCTGACGTGGCCGACATGTCCTGATGATGTAAATGAGCGTAATCATTACAATAGCCACAAGGCATAAGATCAAACAAAATCATGGTTTTATCTTCTACCTTTTTGATGTAATATCTTTATTTTGTTGTCTTCCTGCAGATTCTAAGTAACAGGAAGGGGCTGCTACCAGAGCCCAACCTAGCTCAGCTGTTGACCAGTATGACAAATCCTGCAGCCTTGCAAATCCTCATGAGACCTTTTTACACTGGGAAAAGAGGAGGTGAGAGTCTTATATTGATGTTTCAGTGACATTAGTTTGTACAAATACAACACACAACTCCTATTGCTGGGATTTACATGACGTCACGTCCGGCTCATTGAATATGCGTGGTGGTCAAGCAGCATCTGTTCTCAATGAGTAATAGGTGCCATTTAGCCTTTCTCGAAGAAAAATGCCGTATGCTTGTGTTGTTTTCGGCTGTACGAACTGCTCAAATCGAGAAAAGGATAAACCTTACTTCAGAGTTCCTCGAGAGGTAATCAAGAAAGGCGGAAGAGTGCAAGATTTTACAAAAGATGACGACAAAAGTAGCACGCAGTCCAGTCCAACTCAGGGAGCAGAGTCAAAGAACGCACAAATTTGCCGTGACCACTTCATTAAAGGTTTGTTTGATATATTTCTAATATACTTTACTTGTTTAGTATTTCCCTTAGAAGTATTATCTTCATATTATTTGTATTTTATTTTAAAAACACGAAAGTCAGAGTCAAAGATATCAGGGAAAATACTTCGACATCTCCCCTCTTGTTTATTTTGTACACAAATGTGTCAGAGTACATATGACAACAAAACAAAAATCAAATATGGTGATGATTCAGTATTTGTTTGTTAAATGGATATGCAGTCACGGGTGTCGAACAATGCACATTTATCTGGTATAGTCTTGATACCAATTTCCTTGACCCAGCCACACACAAAGAAGTTGGAGACCTCCATGCTTTTTTTCAAGTTTTGATCTGTTTTGTCATGTCAAATGACGACAGCATTAGCACAAGATAGTTCAATATGTCTGGGAACTCCACCGATAATCCTTGACATCCATCCATCCATCTTCTTCCGCTTATCCGAGGTCGGGTCGCGGGGGCAGCAGCCTAAGCAGGGAAGCCCAGACTTCCCTCTCCCCAGCCACTTCGTCCAGCTCCTCCCGGGGGATCCCGAGACGTTCCCAGGCCAGCCGGGAGACATAGTCTTCCCAACGTGTCCTGGGTCTTCCTCGTGGCCTCCTACCGGTCGGACATGCCCTAAACACCTCCTTAGGGAGGCGCTCGGGTGGCATCCTGACCAGATGCCCGAACCACCTCATCTGGCTCCTCTCGATGTGGAGGAGCAGCGGCTTTACTTTAAGCTCCCCCCGGATGACAGAGCTTCTCACCCTATCTCTAAGGGAGAGCCCCGCCACCCGGCGGAGGAAACTCATTTCGGCCGCTTGTACCCGTGATCTTGTCCTTTCGGTCATAACCCAAAGCTCATGACCATAGGTGAGGATGGGAACGTAGATCGACCGGTAAATTGAGAGCTTTGCCTTCTGGCTCAGCTCCTTCTTCACCACAACGGATCGATACAGCGTCCGCATTACTGAAGACGCCGCACCGATCCGCCTGTCGATCTCACGATCCACTCTTCCCTCACTCGTGAACAAGACTCCGAGGTACTTGAACTCCTCCACTTGGGGCAAGATCTCCTCCCCAACCCGGAGATGGCACTCCACCCTTTTCCGGGCGAGAACCATGGACTCGGACTTGGAGGTGCTGATTCTCATCGAGAAATTTTGTTTTGCTAAAGTATAGGGATCTATTCTATTGCATAGTTGGATTTGTTGCTCGCATCTGCATTTTGCAGGAAGATCTAGAACCCTTGCATACTCAGATAGTTTGCGTGCTGCTTGCTAGACAACAGCCTTCTTGGCTTGGTTGACCACGGCTTGTTTTCACTTACAGGAAGAAGTCGTGTGACAGAATACAAGCAATTAGTTCCTTCAGGAGCGATAAACGCTGTTCTAAAAGTACCAAGCATAAGACATGGCTATTATTTTACATACAATTAGCATCTTACGTCTACCAGTTGCTCTCTGGTTTTAATGGCCAGTTTAATTCCTTTCAGGTTTTAGACTAACCTTTCTGGTAATTTATTTTGTTGATGGTTTTTAGGTAGAGTAAAACTCCCTGCGTGCTTTTTAATTTAAACTATGCATGTAATGTGTATTGTTACACTAAATACGTATTAATTGTCTTCTATTTTTGTATACTACCTGGTAGACAGGGTTTTATGCTACCAATCCCAATTACGAATGTCCATATGTGAGCTCGCCAGATACCGTTTACATGTGTTAACTGTATTTTTTTTAATTAATTTATGGGTGAGTGCTATTGACAGTTCAACAATATTAATACAATACATAAACTACTCCAGTCTTCTGTTTTATTACATGCAGTCATTTGAGAAGAACACAATAACTTAAATACAAGTAAATAACTACTATCTATTCTACTATAACTACTATCATTTAAATCCTTTGGTCTTGCTCTCTAAGTCCTCCTGTGTCCAGGGAATTAATCAGTGAAGTTGTATACACTAAAAACATCAAAATATGATTTTGTGAAAGTAAAGATATCAATCTAATCGCGCTAGTATCAATTATATACTACCCATGATATCGACACTACCAGTATATGGATCAATCCGCCCTCCCCTTACGTGTAGCCTGACCGCTACACACCAAGTTCTTCAGTTGTTGTTATATTATCCTCTCCCTAGACTCCTAATCTTCTTGTTATTTTCAACTGCTTACTTTTTGCTGTAACGTGGTTCCAGCTACACTTCTTAAACTTTACCAAGCACTTACTGTATATGTTGTGCTGTTTGGAGCTAGTTTAGTGGCTAGTTTAGCGATCAGCATGCCTTTTTGTCTGCTTTTGCTTGTTCTTACTCGGTGTTGAAACATGTCTAATCTCTTCCTCCAGTGATAATAATACATGTAGGAAATGCAGTTTATTTTCAGCAATAGAAGATTATTGACATAAAGGAGCGACTCCACACTGTGTATGGAGATACAAGGTTAGCTGCTAACTGCCTCTGTCAGCCAGAGGACCAAAAAGAGATAAAGTGTTAGTCATCTGGGATCAGTTTTTGTGATCGCATAATCGGCATTTTCACGAAAATCGGCCAAGAATGATCGGTGGCCGATCGATCGGCACATCCCTTTTACCAAGAATTCATCATACATGATCATTGTTAGTTGCATTGCTTAAATCAGTGGTTCTCAAATGGGGGTACGCGTACCCTTGGGGGTACTTGAAGGTATGCCAAGGGGTACGTGAGATTTTTTTTTAATATTCTAAAAATAGCAACAATTCAAAAATCCTTTATAAACATATTTATTGAATAATACTTCACCAAAATATGAATGTAAGTTCATAAACTCAGTGAAGCACAAGCTCAGGTTTCTCACTAAAATGTCTGTCAAAAAGAACTGTGAAAAGAAATGCAACAATGCAATATTCAGTGTTGACAGCTAGATTTTTTGTGGACATGTTCCATAAATATTGATGTTAAAGATTTCTTTTTTTGTGAAGAAATGTTTAGAATTACAGTAAGTTCATCAATCCAGATGGATCTCTATTACAATCCCCAAAGAGGGCACTTTAAGTTGATGATTACTTCTATGTGTAGAAATTTTTATTTATAATTGAATCACTTGTTTATTTTTCAACAAGATTTTAGTTATTTTTATATCTTTTTTTCCAAATAGTTCAAGAAAAACCACTACAAATGAGCAATATTTTGCACTGTTATACAATTTAATAAATCAGAAACTGATGACATAGTGCTTCTTTATCTCTTTTTTTCAACCAAAAATGCTTTGCTCTGATTAGGGGGTACTTGAATTAAAAACATGTTCACAGGGGGTACATCACTAAAAATAGGTTGAGAACCACTGGCTTAAATCACCAAATCTGAATATATTTGAACTACAAGATAAATGTTGTTTAGTTAACCAAGTATAGTAGTACCTCAACTTACAACTCAAAAACATTTAACTCAGAACATTTGTATCTCAAATCAATGTCGCCTTCGCACTCACGATCTTCCTTCCCATGGTTGAAAAACAAAGTTATGTCCATCTCTCGCTATTAGCTAATGCTAGCGATTATGACAGGATGTTTCTGGCAGATCTTACTGGGTTCACTGTGGCTTCTGCTACGCCAACTAATGAGGGGGATGCTTGTGTGTTTAATTTTTGCTTGCAGTTAAAGCATAACAATTAGCTGAGAGACATAAAACTCTTATAATAAAACTCTTGCAATAAAAAAGGTTGTGTTCACACCAGCATTGTTCAGCCAGTTTTAAATCAAATCCTGGAGTTTTAAAAGTCAACACGTTCTTAACAGCCTATTTGTGAAATGACTTGAGATCACAGACCCAATAAAAAATTCATTGATAAAATGAAGGAAGCTCCGCAAAGTACGAATCTTGCGTCCGCTCCTCCCAGTCTTTGCCAACAAGAGTCTTAAATAAAGATGAAAGGGATTTATCTTTTTCACCTCATCATTTATATATATTTTAAAGTGATGGATAAATTACCCCTGAGTGAGCGTTCGGCACAATCACTACCTGTATCGACTCTGCATTGATACGGTTTTAGTGTTTCATAACGGTCATCCGCTATCGGCTGCAAAATTAATAGTTGTTTGTTTTTGTTTATTCAGATTCCCATTAGATGCTGCAATAGTAATAGCTATTATTAGCATGGCAGTGTAGCGTCGCGTGGGTTCCAGGTTCGATCCCCGCTTCCGCTTTCTGCATTGTGTCCTTGGGCAGGACACTTTACCCACCTGCTCCAAGTGCCACCCACACTGGTTTAAATGTAGCTTAAAGATGTAGATAATGGGTTTCACTATGTAAAGCGCTTTAAGTCTCTAGAAAAAAAGCGCTATGTAAATATAATTCACTTCACTAATTCACTGTTCTTTCTGGGTTGTAAAATTTCAAAAATGCTTTGATACATGTACAACATGGGCTGGGCGATATGGCTGAAAACTATTTCATAATATAAGTTTTTTATATTGGTCGATATCGATAATTGATATTTTTTATGACCCATGGAAAAATGTTAGTCCCTGTTCTCTACAAAAACATTTAACATCCCTTTCATCGTTATTTAAGACTCTTGTAGGCAAAGACTGGGAGGAGTGGACGCAACATTCGTACTTTGTGGACCTTCCTTCATTTTATCAAGGAATTTTTTATTGGCTCTGTGATCTCAAGTCATTTTACAAATAATCTGCTATACCTCTCATCATTGCCTCTCGCAGGCAGGGGGCCAGAGACAAGTACTCGATGCCAGAACATCTTCGTAGCGAGATTACAAATCCTAGCTATATTCCTCTTTGTAATCTCTGACTGTCTCCTCCTAGTGTCATTAGAGCCGATGTGTACAACTATGTTTGCGTAGCTCGTGGTGCGATTAACCTGTTGTACGTGTTTACTAGGCTTGTTGCGAGTCAGCTCCCTAAGACTAGCTTCAATGTCAGGTGCTCTGGCCCCGGGAATAGACTTAATTATGGCTGGTTTACTAATCTGTATGTTTCGGGTGATGGAGTCCCCTATGACTAAGGTGTGGTGGAGTGTAGGACTAGTTAAAGGGCTAAATCCATAATGCGTCTCAACCGGTTCACCGTGGCTTGTAGGCAGCTTAGGGCTGCTACAAGCTGGGCTAGTCAGCTCGCTAACAGCTAACGCAAGCAAATTTGTCCGCAGTGTCCAAAGTTACAAAATTACTCTAACTGGCAGACAGGGTCCTCTAGTAGGGCCAACCTATCCATGAGAACGGTGCACGGAGAGCAGGGAGCCGTACTCATGTTTCTTATTTAAGTATGGAAATAATTTAAGTTATGCAGTAATTATTGTTTAAATATTATTGGACCAAATTATTATTTTAAAGTAGCACATTTTGTCATATGTTTTTCAGTCCTGCACTTTAGTTCCTACCTTTTGTTTCCGTACATCCGAATAGGGAACGGACAAGGGTTGAAAAGAAAAGATGAGCGACTGCGGTTTGTTTGAAAAAATATTTTCCTGTTTTATGGACCATTTCTCCAACTCTCATTTTCAGTTTCTCTTTTCACTCCATGCAAATTATATATATATATATATATCATATGTATGTATATATATACATCATATGTATGTGTATATATATATATCATATGTATGTATGTATATATATATCATATGTATGTATATATATATATATATATATATATATATATATATATATATATATATATATATATATATATATATATATATGTATGTATGTCAGTGACGTGCGGTGAGGTTGATGGCTGGTGAGGCACTGACTTCATCACAGTCAGATTTACAAACATATGAACCCCTAAAGAGTATCTTATTCACCATTTGATTGGCAGCAGTTAACGGGTTATGTTTAAAAGCTCATACCAGCATTCTTCCCTGCTTGGCACTCAGCATCAAGGGTTGGAATTGGGGGTTAAATCACCAAAAATTATTCCCGGGCGCGGCGCCGCTGCTGCCCACTGCTCCTCTCACCTCCCAGGGGGTGATCAAGGTGATGGGTCAAATGCAGAGGACACATTTCATTACACCTAGTGTGTGTGTGACAATCATTGGTACTTTAACTTAACTTTAACTTTACACATACAAACTGTAGCACACAAAAAAGCACATTTAATTAAAAAAAACGTTATTATGGTCTTACCTTTACTTATAAATGAAGTCCATTCGCCGCTGTTGTGCTGGATTAATGCAACCCCTGACGGGAGTGTTATATCAACTAAAGCCCTCACTTCAACTTTCCACGTGCAAGATTGAATCTATTTAAAAAAGTGTAACCGAGGGTTTATAAATGTCGCCTATACTGTATGAAACTACAAAATAACAAACACGGAAGCTCCAGTTTACACGAGGACCACTTTATTTACCTTCTTTCAAAAACTTCCGCTCCATTCCAACGTGTCATCACTTCCGCTCTTAGCGCCTTCAAAATAAGAGCTCAAGGCATATACCGTATAACAGCGCATAACAGGAACTTAACATCACAAAGAGGAAAGCCCATAAAAATAGGTTACAAAAGTTATTTAATAAGAAGCCAAAAAGTGCAAAAACAATAATGTTCGTGTTGGAGGAGTTGTGAATTAGGTACACCTGCAGTCTGCAGGTGTACCTAATGTTGTGGCCCTGCAGTCATTCACAACTCCTCCAACACGAACATTATTGTTTTTGCACTTTTTGGCTTCTTATGAAATAACTTTTTTAAATAGATTCAATCTTGCACGTGGAAAGTTTAAGTGTGGGCTTTAGTTGATATAACACTCCCGTCAGGGGTTGCAATCTACGGTGGGGGTGCAGGAGGCGGGATTACTGGAGCCTCAGCCAGTGCGTCTTTTGCAGCCCTTTTATGATCGCTCAGCACAAGAAATACGTTACACACATACAGTTGTTGACAAAATACACTGTACATTATATACCTCAGCTAACTAAACTATGGAAATGTATAATATAGTTCATATAGCAATACGGTCTCACTGCACAGCAGGCCAGCAGTTAGCCGAGTCCGCAATCCATGGTGAGGCGCAACTCAGTGACGTGCCTCAACTGGCTGCTGATCACCGCACCGTCTCTTCTCAGTATTTGAACGGCAAATGTGAGAATTCAGCGATATTAAATAAAAATAATCTAAAACTGGTGAAGTTAAATGGAAAATAACTTTATAGTATAATCACTGGATACATATAACAATTTAATAAAAATGTTTTCTTTTTACATTTTTTTTCTTTCCATGATGGCAGGTGAGGCCCCGCCTCACCTGCCTCTAGTAACTGCACGTCACTGATGTATGTATATATGTATGTATGTATGTATGTATGTATGTGTATATATATATATATATATCTATATATATATATATATATATATACTCTATATATATGTATATATATATGTATATATATATATATATATGTGTGTGTGTGTGTGTGTGTGTGTGTGTGTGTGTGTGTGTGTGTGTGTGTGTGTGTGTGTGTATATATTTTCATATATATATATATTTTGTATATATAGCAAAAATATATATATAGCAAAAAGAAATATTGTTATTCTTGTGTAAATATAATACTTCCTTTTTCTTGGTTTCATTTATATCGATGTTGATGAACAAACCGACTAAGGACTTCATTTAATTTGAGCTGTCACTTGAAGTCAAATGGCACAGCAGCTGTATCGGTCACATGTTTGTTTCTTAAAGGCACACTGTATCACTCCTTGTGTTTCATAATGCATCGATGCTTCAGTATTGTTTGATCCATCACTAGTATTTAACATGGTTTCCTGCATCTGAAATTACAATTATACTCTCTGAAATGTATTTTGTGCTAAAATGTCCTGGGTTTCTGGATCGATTGATTGGATTTGCATTATTTCTTATGGGAAAAAAAATGTGTACGATTTGTTTTCCGTCTGACCTTTTTTTTAAATACGTATTAATACCAAAAACTGAGGTATCAGAAAAACAGTGCATGATCACAACTGCACAATATTCACAAATCTCAGGGGTCTCAGAATGGTAATTAAATCCTGTTGAGAATCAAACTAGTGGACCTTCAAGGGTTTTTGTCAAACAACAACTTTAACACACTAATTAAACTCATAAAAAGTCTCATAAGGATTGATTGTGTTGTGCATCGCAGCGCTGTTGAAAAGAATTCCCTTATCGTTGCATAAATGACAGGCTTGAACCTAAAAGCAGGATTTTAAACGAGCACACGCTACGTGAAGAAAATCGACATTTCATGGTGGAGGTTTTTCTGTAGTTCTTATTTGAGCAGTGGGTTTGCTTCTAGAGGCTTGGAAGATAATCAAAGCGCCCAGTGAAGGGTCTGCTCGCCCTGTGGAGGGCTTCGTTATTTGATTAATACTTAATCAGATATTAACACGAAATTGCGTGACATTAGCGGGACAAATGAGAACAGGAAGATGAGAAGATGATGATGATGATGATGGTGGGGGAGCTCTCTTTGGGGAAGAGCACGCACAATTAAAGTCTAAAATTAGGCCCTGATTAAATGTTAAACTTGCTCTACCTATTCTGGAGGAAGACACTATTAGTTTGAAGCATATTATATTTATTATGAGTTGGCCTTGTGGTTTACTAGAGATGGGTACCTTTCACATTTGAAACGAGCAATTCCTGGTATTTTGGAATTGATACCGGTACCAATTTTTGGTACTTTTGTGTGTTCATGTGTTAATACATTTTATAGGTTAATAATAAAATCTCACTTTTTATATAACAGTGACAGATTATGATAACTTTTGATTCTCATTTGCAAGTATTATGTACTAGACTTCTGCATGCAGTTTCAATTCCTAGATATTACATGTAAGTAGTAGTGTGACTTTGGTGTGTTGCCCAGCGAGAAAATAGTCTTTGCCATTAAGATGTGCAAGTCTAGTCATATGTTGACCTCTACAAAGTGTTTTATACTGTAAGTGTTGTGTTTATTACACACCAGCTGTTTGATTGTAACGTGCATCTTAGTTGTAGTTTTGACTTGTTGAAATGGCCCTGTAAAGTCGCTAATGCTAATCAGTAGCATGTCTGTGGCAAATCCAATGTAAATTAGCATCAAGCTAGCATACTTTGAAAAGTGCTGCTTGAGTGCTTGTTTGCCCATGACGTCACAGGCAATAAAGTAATTGAAATATGGTACCGTTTGATTTTCCGTAGTACCAATGGAATTCAGCCGGTACCTATAAAGGTGCCGAATTTGGTACCCATTCCTATGGTTCACAGTTATACAGGACTAGAGGACATCCTTCATGTCACTCATCAACAGAATTGTCTAAGCATTACTTCATTATGATACAGCTGCATCAAAATAACTTTCTTAAGATGATAATAATGTTGGCATCTAACGGATGTTTGCTCTTTAGGCAAATATGGCCGTCACACCAATCTGCCATTCCTCAGACCTCCTCTCACCACAGCTCTTCTTACGTTTGGAAGAGCACATCAGGTCTCAACCTCATCAGCCTCAGTGTGCTTGTTTATTGTGTGTGTTTTAGTTTGTGTGCGTTAAAATATGGGCCATCTTTTCCCTTCGCAGAGAGCCATGCTCGGTAATGGACTACTTCTACAGAACCTCCTGCACATGCAGCTCGCTCAGCAGCAGCTCTTACACATCAAGGACAAGTGCATCAGCAGCGTAAGACACCTGTGTGTACGCTACATGTCTGTGCTTGTGACAAAGCTTTCTTTTTTATCTCACGCACACAAAATCAATAAGAGCATTTTGATTTTTCATCTGCAAGTTTTTGACACATCACTATTTGCAGCATTGAAAAACCCCATGATTTAGACGCTCATGTGATAAATATATTCAGTTAAGTCCAGATGTATGTGAACTTTCATCCAAGGGTCATAGGTTATGGTTATTGTAAGGATGTTCCAATCAGGGTTTTTTGCTGCCGATTCTGATACCGATCATCCATGGGTGAGATCGGCTGATAATACCAATATATTCATGGTGAGTGCTATTGAGGGTTTATTAATATCAACAAAATATTTAAACTTGCTCCATATTCTCTTTTATTACCGTATTTTTCGGAGAATAAGTCGCACCGGAGTATAAGTCGCACCTGCCGAAAATGTATAATAAAGAAGGAAAAAAACATATATAAGTTGCACTGGAGCCCGGCCAAACTATGAAAAAAACCGCGACTTATAGTCCGAAAAATACGGTACATACAATTGTTTGTTTAAAACAAAGTTAATAGTATACAATAACAAGAAATACTACTCACTTAAAGGGGAACTACACTTTTTTGGGAATTTTTCCTATCATTCACAATCCTTATGTAAGACAAGAACACTAAATATTAAATAAATGTGATCAAAAGTCTGCTTACAATGGAGCCCATGGGAGTCGCTCTATTCTTAAAAAAATGTCCAAACACTCCCATTAAAGTTTTATATACATGCTGTAAGTATATATGTAATGTAGTAGCATCCCCCCCCCCAACAACATCACTGATTTCTGCTGACTGCAGACTTTGAGAGCCAACAAACTTAATAAAACATCACTTACTGTACAAGGTCTGCTGTCATTAGGATACCGACTGCTGGGATGTTCATATGTTCCCATTTAGGTGAAAAATGACTAGCGAAAAATAATCCTTGCGAAGTGGAGTGGAACCAAGCGTCTTTTCGTGTCGATCTCGCCCTTTCCGAGTCTAATTTGGCCGTCAAAGTGTACCAACTTGTCAGAATACGTCGTCGTCCTCCTACTTTCAAGGTGAGAGGCATGATGAATGATCTACAATAAACTTCAACAAGAGAGCGAGGAAGCAGCTCACTCACCACTGATGACAATATAGGGACACAAGCTTGTGATCGCTATAAATAGTTTGTCTGCGTTAGCACTTATAATAACAATATCACTGATACTTGGTTAATATTCAAGTCACTAAATGTAAACAGAGTATTGTCGGTGCTTTTGGATGGTTATTTATTGGATTTTATGGGCGGAATAGAGGACCTCCCATTGGCTCCGTTGTAAGTGGACTTTTAATTATGTTTATTTACAGATTAGAATGCATTTTATAAAATTACATCTGTCCTCGTGTCTTTCATAATGATTGTGAACGATAGGAACATTTCCAAAATAAAGTGCAGTTCCCCTTTAAACCTTTGGATTTTGCCCTCAAATTTCTCCTGTTTCCAGGGAATTATTCGCAGTTACATGTTACATGTACTGACTGACAATGCTGACAAACCATAAGTTGTTGTTATATTATCCTCTCTCTGGACTTTTATTAATCTACTTGTTGATTTATAGTTAATATTTGCTTACTTTCTGCTGTAACATGGTTCCATCTACACTTCTTAATAGAAGAAAAAGAAAAGTACAGTATTCCTGTGTTGCTAATATTTCTGGTAACCTTACTTGGCAACATGAACAGAACAATATGTTATGAAAACTTTCCTAGTAAGACGCTGTACATCCCTGAGAGCCATCATACAAACAAACATCCATTTATTTTCAACCGCTTTTGCTGTTGAGAGTTGCAAATCAATCATAGGGCACGAGTCCTCCTGAGAACTAGCGTCCTCTGCAGTATATTTTTGTATCACAGGTCTTTTTTAATCTATAACTATGACAAAAAATGGACAAAAACAAACGCCCACTGCAGAAGACACTAGTTCACAGGAGAATATGATGACAACCGTCCACACTCAAATTCAGATCGATGAGCAATTTGAGTGTTACGTGATCATGTTTTTTGGACTGTGGAAGGAAGCCTTTCTACTTTTCTTTTCGTGAGTAGAAGATTGATTGTGTTGCTGTTTTGTTTTCATCCCTGCCAGACTTTACAGATGATATCATTTTTTTATAATTTAACTTTCCCTTTTTCACTTCCTCAGGCCCCCAGCCTGCTGGGAGACCCGGCGAGGTTGCTGGTGCAGAAAACATTACCTCTGCGGCCTCCAGGCCTGGTAGCACTTGGCAAAGGCCTCCTGGGAGACTCCCCCTCAGGTCAGCGCGCCACACAACTCTGTGTAATTACTACAAATTAATTAAAATGTGTCGCATAAAATACATCTTTTTTTGTTTGTTTATTGATTTTCTTGTCTTCAATGCTGTGTAACTTTTAAATTGACTCACGTAGTAACAACACTTTTTATGTTTAAGGTTTTATCACCATACTTTTCAACATTTGCATTTAAAAATAAATGAAATGACGGTGTTGAAGGGGAACTGCACTTTTTGGGGGATTTCGTCTATCATTCACAATCAGTGTATTTTTTTAATGCATTCTGAATATTGAATAAATGTGATCAAAAGTAGGCCTCCAATGGAGTCAATGGGACCCACTCTATTCCGCTATTCTATTATAAAGCCCTTAAAAAAACATCCAAACGCCTCCATTGAGGTTTTATATACATGAGTATATATGTATTGTAGTAACAGCCACATATATATAATAACATTTAATATTTACGTAATTCGATAATTTTAAGCATACAAGGGGCATTAATTTCAAAAACGCATTATGACGTCCGCTTTTTCCCCCCCAACTAACGAGAGGAACAAGCGGTAGCAAATGGATGGATGGATCACTGATTACTGTTCACTGCAGACTTCATGAGAGCCAACAAGCATAATAAAACATCACTTACTGTACAATGTCTGCGGTCATTAGGATGCAGACTGCTAGGATGTTCATATATTCCCGTTTTGTTCATAAATTCCCGTTTAGATGAAGAATGACTCCTAATCCTCTCGAAGGAAAGGGGGATGGAACCAAGCGTCTTTTCTTGTCGTTATCGCTATTAGCGGGTCTAAATTGGCTGTCAAAGTGTACCAACTTGTTGGAATATGTCCTCATCCTTCTACTATCCAGGTGAGAGGCATGATTTATGATCTAGAATGAAGTTTGACAAGCATTGAAAGGAGGAAGCAGCTCATCAGTCGATCATGTCAACATTGGCAAACAAGCTCATGATCAAGGCACCGCTATAAATAGTTTGTCTGTGTTAGCGCTTATAGTAACAACATCCCCAATACTTGGTCAATATTCAAGTCACAAAATGTAAATTGAATATTGTTGGCGGTTTTTGGATGGTTATTTATTGAGTTTTATGGGCGGAATAGAGGACCTCCGATTGGCTCCGCTGTTAGTGGATTTTTATATACAAGTTAAAATGCATTAAAAAAAATACATCTGTCATCATGTCTTTCATAATGATTGTGAATGATAGGAAACATTAAAAAAAAAAGTGCAGTTCCCCTTAAGGAACTGTGTGTACACAATCATGGCTTTGTGTATTACTGTGCATCCCTCTTGTGTTGAATTGCAAGGCTTTCATCAGCGCACATGCCTTGGGCGTCTTTTGTCGCAGCAATATTGGAGTATAATAACTACCGGTAATACTGTAAGTGTGATTAAGGGTGTGTTTCCTTTTGGTGTTGTGCATCTCTGCTCTCTGTAAAAGTGTTAATGTGGCCCTTTGTTTGTATGTTAATCATTAACAGGTGCGATATAGTGCACTCTCTATGGCAGGGGTGTCCAAAGTGTGGCCCCGGGGGACTTTTGCGGCCCGCAGCTAACTTTTTAAAGGCCCGCGGCACATTTTAAAAATACCATTACAAACTAATTTGAAATTGAAGAGCAAGTAGATGTTATGTAACGAGAAATTGGTGCAATATTGCCTTTAAAACACAAAACTGCCATGCTGGCTGTTTTTTTACTTTAAAACTGGCATTGCTAAAACATAAAAACATATAATTTATGGATAGATCTGAAGTTGATCTACAGATCATTGAAAGTAATAATAATATACCTGTATATTTATATATGGGGCTGGGGATTAGGGGTTAATGCATGTGCCTCACAATACGAAGGTTCTGGGTTCGATCTTTCTGTGTGGAGTTTGCATGTTCTACCCACGTACTCCGGCTTCCTCCCACCTCCAAAGACATGCACCTGGGCATAAGGTGATTGGCAACACTATATTGGCCCTAGTGTGTGAATGTGAGTGTGAATGTTGTCTGTCTATCTGTGTTGGCCCTGCGATGAGATGGCAACTTGTCCAGGGTGTACCCCGCCTTCAGCCCGATGCTGCTGAGATAGGCTCCAGCACCCCCCGTGACCCCAAAAGGGACAAGCGGTAGAAAATGGATGGATGGATATTTATATATGGCTTATTTGTTAACATTTTTATGAGTGGGGGCCTTTTGGATCCCTGAGACCTCTAGTCTATTTTTTTTAAATGTCTTTGTTCAAAAAATTATAATGAATCAAAAACATTGTTGTTTTGAGTTATTTACCTATTAAAGGCTCCAATTACTTCACATCAAATATTGCACTTTGAATATTTTTTTGGGGGAAATATTTCATATTTTGTGTTTTTGACATAAAAAACAAGGTTTTCTTTGACAAAAAGGGCATATAAACCTTCAGAACCTTTAACATTCACCTTAGTTGAGGGAAGCACTAATGGTTAAAATAAATATTGTGTTGGTTTTGAAAATGAAAAATATCAAAATGTCCCCCATGTGCTCTCATTTTTCAGTGTGTGGCCCTAAGTGGAAATGTTTGGACATGCCTGCTTTATAGTTTCACTTTCTTTTCTTCACTATTTCAACAACAGAATTACACCAGGAGTCTGTTCCAGCAGCTAGCCACAATACTACAGTGCTGTTGTCAGCAGCAGGTGTGATGTCCTACCTGCAGCCTCGAGCTGACGGAAGGAAACAAAACGGCATTCAGACTTTCTGCGCAACCTCAGCTTCCTCTTCTTCGTCCTCCGGCCCCTCTTCCTCCTGCCCCAGCTCCAGTGACAGACAGCCTGTTCCTCCAGGGAGTGTACTGCAAGGACAGAACTACTCATGTCTGGGTGCAGCTCCACCAAAACCCCCAAGAGGTCTTTATACGTCCATGGGGCATCACAGCAGTTCAGATAACTCCCAATTGGCCAGCATGGTGAGTGAAAACAACAACACGTAACTTTTGCTACATTCTTGAACACAGCTCATGTTGTGTCTCTCATATTCCTTGTTTGTTGCATCTTGTCACCTCTGAATAACATTTCAAATAATGGGTTATTAAATATTTATTGCAGTGGAATTTCGATTCCCGAACTTAATTGGTTCTTAAACAGTTTGTAAATGGAAAAGTTTATATAGTGAAGCAAATGTCCCCATAAAGAACAATATACATATGAATAAAAAAGTCCCTATACAATATAAATATGAATTTAAAAAAGTCCCTATTTTAGTTAAGGTTTGTGAATTGTGAACACAATATAATATCAAACAAACATAACAAAAGAGTGATGGACCAAATATCTCCTAATCACCAAGCCGAAACAACAACTAGCTGAACTGTATGCACTGCTTTGCCAACAAGCGCACACACAAAGAAGTCCCTTTGATGCCCTCACAAACAATCAGAAATCACAAACATCCTTGACATTAAAGTACCAGTAGAATGGAAAAACAAGTTGACTTTATATGTTTAGTTTTGTTTCAGTATATCCATTTAACAATATCCAATTGTATTTACAATCCGCAAAGTATGTGAAAATACCGTCTAAACATGACAAAATGCCACAATTTCAGACGGCTATTTTGAATATTCGCTCCGAATGTCTTCGTAGATTTGGGGTCGGAACACATCACGATGGAATGCTTCTGCACTCTGACCACATAAGCATATAAGTCATACTGCAAAAATGCAACAATTAGAAAGAGATCATTTACAATCCTTTTGTAAGACATGACAAGTTTTTCTTTTTTTAATGCATTCTAAGCTAAAAATAAATAAATAAATAAAAAGTCCGCTAACAATTGAGTCAATGGGGGCTCTCTATTCCGCCTACAAAGCCTTCTAAATAATGCACCACCAAAACTCTCATTTATATATCGTGACCTGAATATTAACCAAATATTAGCGACGTTGTTATAAAAAGTGCTAAAGCAGACAGACTTTTTTTAGCGGCGCATTGATAACTGAGAGGTAACTTGCTTTCTGCTGCTGTACTGTGTTCTGTCAAACTTGGCTGCTTCTTTGAAAAAAGCAACCGATAGCGTAACCAATAGCAATAGTGGGGTCGGCTGCCTAATTTTGTTTTACACATGTGCTGCTTGCCAGTCAGAAGATAAAAGGAAAGAAACAATTTTCAAATTGCTTCTTATTTGTACACGAGGCAGTTGCTTTCAATGGGTGTTTCGTTCGAAGGAAATATTTGAAAGGGGGTTTCGTAAATCGAGGTTCCACTGTATAATTAATTATAGCTATAGTAATTATATTGTATTAAACTGCTTTCTGGATTCATTATCTCACTTGCAGTGAAGTGGTCTGCACCAAATTAAAAAAAATCCCGTAAAGTACATGAATTTGTACATTTTACAATCTGTTTCTATTTCCACTGTTTGTCATTATTTTTTCGTAGTACTATCAACAAACTTAGTCTCTGTTTAGTAATTACCTCTGTCAGGAGGTTATTTAGTTCGCTATTTAGTTAGTCTGTTATTCACTTAGTTTGATATTTAGTTAGTTAGTTTGTTAATTATTCGGTTAGGTTGTTATTCAGTTAGTCCGTTAGGTAGTTAGTTTGTTTGATAGTTCATTAGTTTTTTTGTGCGTTAGTTTATTTAGTTTGTTATTTAGTTAGTTAATTAGTTGGTTTGTTAATTTGTTTATTTAGTTTGTTCATTATTTAGTTAGTTGGTTAATTTTTTAGTTAGTCAATTAGTTCATTGGTTAGTTTGTTAGTTGATTAGTTTGCTTTTTGTTTAAGTTTTTGTGCGCGCGCGTATGTTAGCGGCCCCAGAGAGACAAAGACAGTGGCTGACGAACAAAAGTGTGTACTCCGTTTCTTTAATAACTGCTATAGATATGAATAATGGGCAAATTTTCAGAAATGTCCAAAATGGGATAAGGAATTACATTTTGGGGCTGATGTGTGACCCGTAACAACAACTCACGATTGAATTCAGACACTTGGGTTGACGATTTGAATATCCATCCATCTATCCATTTTCTACCGCTTGTCCCTTTCGGGGTCGCAGGGGGTGCTGGAGCCTATCTCAGCTGCATTCGGGCGGAAGGCATGGTCGATTTGAATATATTATTTGGAATTGTAACAATTATAACAAATCCTTTTCAACACATGTTGCAGGTTACAAAAGCTCCTCTAGTCCTGTTTTTATCATTCCACAGAATCAAGTCTTTGTAGTTGTTGTTTTTTTTTAATGAAGTACAACTGAAATAACAGCATGGGGACAGTGTGACGTGTTGTGCCAAAAAGTGCTGTATCGTGCAATGAAGGTAAAAGTGATGTTAAATGTTGAATGAAGGGGCTTAATAAACATTTATGTGTATTTCTATAACTACATTTATTCTTTGTTTTGTGTTAATAATTTTGGGTGTCTTCATTGGATTAATTGTATTTATGGAATTTTCTATGGGAAAAAATTGCTTCCGTTGATGTTCTTGTCTGACCTTTCGGTACAGATTACAAACAAAAAACGAGGTGCGACTGTACTAGAATTTCTAAATTCCCCTGCACGTCGTTTTGTCTACCGCCTGTGCCCGCCTACATCCTCAAATGAAAAGCTGCTAATGTCCTCATTCGGCGTGTGGAGACAATCATAGCACTCAAGTTGTTAGGGGAACAGTCCAATCCCAGGGCTGTCTCCGGTAAAGTTCTTTTTTGTTAATGAAGAGCATAGTGTGATTAGATTGTAATTAAGAGAGCACAATCCTCTCAGGTTCACAAAGCCTCCTGAGACTCTAAAAAGTTATTGTCAATCAAAGTTAACATCAGTGGAATTAAAACCACCAGATAAGTACAGTACAGTACTGATAAATACTAAGTCTTTTTTCACCTGCTGCACCAACTAGTGATTAATATAGTGTTACGTCTTCTCAGGTAAGCAATGGTCAGAGTTCTCTGCTGGGAGATCCCCCGAAAGATGTCAGACTTCCTTCCAATCCGTACCTTAATCTCGCCAGTGTAATGCCAGGGATGGTTCTGCAAGGTACACACACACAAATAATGGCATTTTTGCATTTTTTTGTGGCATAATGTTGCCCTGATTGTGCTTACTACATCATACCAGGGTCTCTGGGCAGCAAACCCCAGGGAGGGCAGCCTGTCTTGGCCATGTACGGCAACACATCAGCACCCGTTGTCTCCCAGGGCAGCGGCTCCTTCTCCCACAATGCCGCCGCTCCCGCCGCAACCCCGTACAGTGCCGACGCTTCCGCTGACTACAGCCAGTACAACCAGGCGTACACACAGGTACTAAAATATGAACAAACCACAGACTGTTCATCCACACCAATGAATCCTAATTTAAATAACTGTTGTTTTGAAAAACAAGCTCCTGTCCGGCCTCTCGCCTTAGTGATTATATATATGTGTGTGTGTGTGTGTGTAGGAAGCCATGCAGCAGTGGTACCAGCACTACCAAACAGCACAAGGCTACAGCTCTGCTACACCGCAGGAAAACACAGCCACGGATTACAACAAGGACCACACACAGGTAACCCACACACTCATTTGCAACTGTGTTGTACTTTGATGCATTTGATGACACCTTCTAAAATCACTGGATTGTAGCAACTCCACGTAAATATGACTGCACTGCGCACTCTGAGGTGTACTGAGGGGGTCTTGTGCGAGGTGATGTCATGCGTGTGAGAATTTCATGATTGTATTTGTTGGGTTCTGAATTGTGTTTAGCTTAGGGCCAAGGCCTTCAACAGGGGTCCATGACACCCGTGGTATCGGCAGATGTATGATTAGAGATGTCCGATAATGGCTTTTTTGCCGATATCCGATATTCCGATATTGTCCAACTTTTAATTACCGATTCCGATATCAACCGATACCGATATATACAGTTGTGGAATTAACACATTTTTATGCCTAATTTTGTTGTGATGCCCCGCTGGATGCATTAAACAATGTAACAAGGTTTTCCAAAATAAATCAACTCAAGTTATGGGAAAAAAATGCCAACATGGCACTGCCATATTTATTATTGAAGTCACAAAGTGCAATCTTTTTTTTAACATGCCTCAAAACAGCAGCTGGGAATTTGGGACATGCTCTTCCTGAGAGAGCATGAGGAGGTTGAGGTGGATGGGGTTGGAGGGGGCAGGGTTGAGGTGGGGGGTAGGGGGTAGTGGGGGGTGTATATTGTAGCGTCCAGGAAGAGTTAGTGCTGCAAGGGGTTCTGGGTATTTGTTCTGTTGTGTTTATGTTGTGTTACGGTGCGGATGTTCTCCCGAAATGTTTGTCATTCTTGCTTGGTGTGGGATCACAGTGTGGCGCATATTTGTAACAGTGTTAAAGTTGTTTATACGGCCACCCTCAGAGTGACCTGTATGGCTGTTGATCAAGAGTGCTTGCATTCACTTGTGTGTGTGAAAAGCCGTAGATATTATGTGACTGGGCCGGCACGCAAAGGCAGTGCCTTTAAGGTTTATTGGCGCTTTGTACTTCTCCCTACGTCCGTGTACACAGCAACGTTTTAAAAAGTCATACATTTTACTTTTTGAAACCGATACCGCTGATTTCCGATATCACATTTTCAAGCATTTATCCGATATTATCGGACATCTCTAGTCATGATTGTTGATTTGACTTTCTTTTTCTTCTAATAGTTTAGAAGTTGCAGAGGCATGGCCATCCTACTCACTGTTCCTCACAGTTTTTAAATAAAAAACAAAAGTAATTATTTGAATTATTGTACAGTAATTATGTTAGCATTTAAGATAGCTAGCGATTAGCATGCCAATTGTCAACTAGCAATCAGTGCGCTAGTTGCTGGCTAGCTATTAGCAGCGCTATACTACCATACTTTTTGGGCCACAGAGCACACCGATATTTAAGCAGCACCCACCACATTTTAGAAGAAATAAATATTCTTACATAAACTGGCTGCACCGGACCATGAGCCACAGCTATTTACCGGTACATAGGGATGGGACTTGATAAGATTTTTTCGGTTCTGGTTCCACATCCGGTTCCTTAACGGTTCTCTTTGCGATTATTTGGAAGGGAAAAAAAAGAGAAACAAAAGGTGGATTAGCCTCATTTTTGTTGAGTTTACAGGTAACATGAAAACCTACAGTGAGGTCACTTACGTAGCATAGAAGAAAAACATGTTTGTTTGTTTTAAATAAATGTCATTCTGTAGTATTTAACCAAATAAATCGTGTGGAAATTACACAAGAATGTAACATTTGGTAACATGGGATTGTTAACTTATACAAATTGAGATATGTCAAGCTTTTATGGGTTATGATTTTGAAGATTGTGGTTTACAGTTTATGAAAACCTTGAATTGAAAATCTCAGAAAATGTAAGGTTTCAAAAACTGTAAGCCATGATCATCAAAATTATAATAAATACACGTTTGACATATCTTACTTTGCATGTAAAAAGTTAATATTACATATTAGTTTTATATTTGAAGTTAATTTGATGACATGAATTGACTTGGACACAATATTCTATTTTTTTTTAGTTTCACCTGTATAATATAATGTCTAAAAAAATCTGGGGGAGCGGGGGCATGCAACTTTCCTCTGACGACAATTGAACATTCACTTAACCAAAATTAGGAGTGTCTATTGTAGCAAATGCCACGGGTGCAAGCGTTTGACCACAAACGTAGTCACTGCTCGGTGACATTGGTCTAGCGCAGTGGTTCTTAACCTGGGTTCGATCGAACCCTAGGGGTTTCGGCGGAGGTCAAAACATACCCGACTCATCGTGTAAATACAAACTTCTCCCTATCGGCGTATTACGGATACGGCAACAGCTGACTGGTTTGCAGGTGTGTAATTTGTTGTGAGTTTATGCACTGTGTTGGTTTTGTTGTTTGAACAAGGTGATGCACCTTTCATTCATGCACGGTTCATTTTGTGCACCAGTAAAAAAACATGGAAACACTTTAGTATGGGGAACATATTCACCAATAATTAGTTGCTTATTAACATACAAATTAGTAACATATTGGTTCTTAACTAGTCATTCTTAAGTACTTATTAATGCCTTTTTCAGCATGGCTTTATTATAACCCTAATCATTAGGGGTGTGGGGAAAAATCGATTCGAATTCGAATCGCGATTTTCACGTTGTGCAATTCAGAATCGATTCTCATTTTTTAAAAATCGATTTTTTTTATTTTTTATTATTTATTAATTTATTTTATTTTATTTTATTTTTTAAATTAATCAATCCAACAAAACAATACACAGCAATACCATAACAATGCAATCCAATTCCAAAACCAAACCCAGCAACACTCAGAACTGCAATAAACAGAGCAATTGAGAGGAGACACAAACACGACACAGAACAAACCAAAAGTAGTGAAACAAAAATGAATATTATCAACAACAGTATCATTAGTTACAATTTCAACATAGCAGTGATTAAAAATCCCTCATTGACATTATCATTAGACATTTATAAAAAAAGAACAATAGTGTCACAGTGGCTTACACTTGCATCGCATTTCATAAGCTTGACAACACACTGTGTCTAATATTTTCACAAAGATAAAATAAGTCATATTTTTGGTTCATTTAATAGTTAAAACAAATTTACATTATTGCAATCAGTTGATAAAACATTGTCCTTTACAATTATAAAAGCTTTTTACAAAAATCTACTACTCTGCTTGCATGTCAGCAGACTGGGGTAGATCCTGCTGAAATCATATGTATTGAATGAATAGAGAATCCTTTTGAATCTTGGCAAAAATCTTAGCCAAACGATTATCAAATGTAATAGGAAAATGAATTCATACTGACCAAACTGGCTTCATGGAAGGTCGACAATCTTCAGACAATACAAGGAAATTGTTTAATGTTATTTACTATGCTAGAAGTCTCCCTTATCCCACAGCACAGCAGTATGTACTGTTGATGCGGAGAAGGCATTCGACCGCATAAACTGCTCATTTATGTTTTGCACATTACGTGAATTTGGATTTGGAGATAATTTTATACAATGGATTAAGATGCTTTATACAAGGCCCATGGCATCAGTCAAAACCAAGAATCATATGTCAGAACCTTTTTCATTAAAAAGAGGAGTAAAACAGGGATGTCCTGCATCTGGATTATTATTTAATTTGGTTATTGAACCCTTTGCTGCAAAAATAAGAAGTGAAAATAATATTCATGGTATAAAAATTAGCTCTCAGTATAATAAGCTATCGATGTATAGTGACGACATAATTCTCTACCTGTCACATGTTAACTCTTCTCTTCACTATATCAATAATGTCATCACTGAATATGGCTGTATATCAGGGTATAAAGTCAATTGGGACAAATGTGAAATATTACCACTTAATAAACACTGCCAGAAATCACAAGTTCAGAACTCCAAAATTAAATGGAAAGAGGCAGAAATCATATATCGAGGACTATATATTACACCAAACCTTTATAGAAGCAGAGATCTTAAACTTTTAAAAAATAAGATAGAACCCAAAATGGAACGCTTGTCACGTCTCCAAATATCACTTTGGGGTCAGGTGAACATAGTAAAAATGAGTATACTGCCAGCAGTTAATTATATACTGAAAATGATGCCTGTCCTAATTAATAAAAGTTGGTTTAAGAAAATACATACAATGATATCACATTTTATATGGTGTGGAAAGAAGGCCAGGTGTTCATACTTAAGGTTGTCTTGTACACAAGATAAAGAAGGACTACAATTACCAAACTTCTTATATTATTATATCTCCTTCGGTTGTGAACAAGCAAGCCACTTATTTCATTCTTCTGCAGGTAAGGACTGGATCAACGTAGAAAAAAATATGTTAATGAATTTGGAAATGTGGGGAGTTTATATTATATTAAAAAAATACCTAATGAATTGAGGCAGAGCCCAATAGAAGCCACCTTTAACATTCTAAAACTGTACCAGAAAATACTAGGAATCAACCCAATCACATCTGTCAATCAACTGCTTTGGTACAATCCTAATATTATCATTAATAAAAATGTGGTAAAATGGACAACATGGAAAGACAGAGGTATTACTAAACCTCATCATATTATTAATAAAAACTCTTTTAAACCGTTTAATGATTTAGTTGATCAATATAATGTACTCAGAAATCTTTTTTTTAAATTTTATGTCTTTAAAACACGCTGTAAATAAATGCATATCCTCTGAAAGTATGTCTTTAAATAGCCATGAACTGGAAGATGCACTTTTTAATTAAGATACATTTAAGAAATTAATTAAACTATTTTATGGAATAATAAATGAACACCACACTAGAAATACAAATGATGCATGTGTTCAGAAATGGATGATGGACTTAAACATTTTAGATGAAAGAGACATATCATGGAATGATATTTGGGAAAAATGCCAATAAGCCCTTTAGAAGCATTAAAGATAAGCTGACTCAATTTAAGATATTGAATAGATTGTATTTTACATCTTCTCAGCTGTTTAAAATTGGTGTAGTAGATAGCAAGTTATGTATGAAGTGTCGGGCAGCTGAGGCAACTTTTGTTCATTTATTGTGGGAATGTCTGAGAATAAAAGAGTTATGGTTGAAAACAACAAAAAAAAGCAATCACATTCCTTAATAAAAATATCCCAATGACACTGCAAACTTGTATTCTTGGGGATCTCCATCAATTTAGTAACGTGTCATCAAAGAGTAAAAATGCATTTCTTTCAATATGCATAATAACAAAAAGGGTAATATTAAAAAAATGGATAGCTGTTGATAGTCCAACACATTATGACTGGTACACACAAGCTATGGAGATGATATCAGTAGAACAAACTGCATTTAGTTTAGATAATAATGAGTCATATATTGGAATATGGGATCCATTATTTGCTATTACTGCTATGTTGAAATTGTTACTAATATTGATACTGTTGTTGATAATATTCATTTTTGTCTCACTACTTTTGGATTGTTCCGTGTCATGTTTGCTCTCAATTGCTCTGTTTATTGCTGTTCTGAGTGTTGCTGGGTCGGGTTTGGTTTTGGAATTGGATTGCATTGTTATGGTATTGTTGTGTATTATTTTCATAAAAAAAAAAAAAAAAATGTTTTTGAATCGAGAATCGTGTTGAATTGAAAAAAAAAATCGATTTTGAATCGAATCGTGACCCCAAGAATCGATTTTGAATCGAATCGTGGGACACCCAAAGATTCACAGCCCTACTAATCATCTAACCCTGGCCCTAACCCTAACCAAATAACTCTAAATTAGGGATGTTCCGATCCGATATTTGTATCGGATCGGCCGCCGATATTTGCCAAAAAATGCGTATCGGCAAGGCATGGGAAAATGCCGATCCAGATCCAGTTTAAAAAAAACTCCGGTCCGTGTTTTCCAACGCACCGATTTAAATAATACATTCCACTTTTCTGCTGCTCCCTAATTTCCGTTCCGCATTTTCCAGCACACCTTCAACACATCCACAGGTCTGTGAATTCTCACGCAGTTGCTTTTAGCTGCTGGCATTACACGACAGGCTCTTCTCACTCTTTCCTGTGTCTGTCCTTCTCACAGACAGCAAGCGCGCCTTCTTATACACGTCACATACTGTCACGTCATACGTCACATACGTATAAGCCCTCCCCGAGCAGAGAGGTAGCAGCATGGCTAATGTTAGCTGTGATGCTAGCGCAGCCGTGTGACCAACGTTCTCTCTAAGGTGCTCGCCTGTGCGCATAGCAATTATATGCCACGCACAAAGTCAAATAAAAAATAAGCGCATAACAATTTTCGACACACGGACACGACAGAGAAAACAGTTTTCGTCATCATTGTTCAAATATTGTAACGTCTGTCGAGACACTTATCTCCGTTCGGTGCCACACGTCCACACCATCAAAATGCTGAGGCAAACATTTCCACATCAACACCGTATGAAAAAAATAGTGATTTTTTTAGTTGTGATTTCCTTCTCTGCATGAAAGTTTAAAAGTAGCATATATTAATGCAGTATGAAGAAGAATGTTTTAATGTAGACATGCAAGCCTTGAAAGAACATTTTGAAAATCAAGACTACATTTCCTGCAAATGGGTGCATTTCTACCCTATATTTTAACTTTAGATTTATTCTCATATCAAACTCTTTTGGCTATCTTTTTGACACTTACATCAGGCGCCCCCCTCCACACCCTGGATTATAAATAATGTAAATAATTCAATGTGATTATCTTGTGTGATGACTGTATTATGATGATAGTATATATCTGATAGTATATATCTGTATCATGAATCAATTTAAGTGGACCCCGACTTAAACAAGTTGAAAAACTTATTCGGGTGTTACCATTTAGTGGTCAATTGTATGGAATATGTACTTCACTGTGCAACCTACTAATAAAAGTCTCAATCAATCAATCAAAATACATAGAATCATCATACTGCTGTGATTATATGCATCAAGTGTTCATTCAAGGCTAAGGCAAAATATCGAGATATATATTGTGTATCGCAATATGGCCTTAAAATATCGCAATATTAAAAAAAGGCCATATCGCCCAGCCCTAGTTTCAATGATGCCATTTCTGTTTGTCATGTATAATTTTGTCTATTTTGTGTTTATCCTTGAATAAACAGGTCAGTTTCTTGTTACCAACCATTGTGTATCATTCAAACTCCCCTAATTCAGCTGGCTAGTTGTTATCAAGAGTACTAAAACCCTTTTCAACATGATTCTGACAACTAAGTAGGCTAAATAACTTTAAACTTTAATACATGCTCGGCTAGGCCAGTATCGGTATCGGTCAGTATCGGATCGGAAGTGCAAAAACAATATCGGTATCAGATCGGAACCTGGATCGGGACATCCCTACTCTAAATTAAGTCTTTGTTACTTATATGTTCCCCTACGGTCCAAATAACTTTAAATTAAGTCTTTGTTACTTAGAATATGTTCCCCATACTAAAGTGTTACCAAAAACATATAACTTTGTCTTGAATTCGAAAAAAACCCAACATTTTATTTTTCACTAAAGAAGGGTTCGGTGCGCATATGAAGCTGGTGGGGTTTGGTACCTCCAACAAGGTTAAGAACCACTGGTCTAGCGGCAGACATGAACTGCAGCAAGTACCGCCCGTCTTGGAGCCAGTCAGAACCTGTTTCTTGTCATGCTCATCTAAATGACTAGGCATTCATTTCCATTTTACAAATAATAGCGCTAACATGATAGGCGGTGTTGTATTAAGATGACGTGCTCGCATTACTGCGCATGTGCTTGTGTCACTGCGCATGTTGCGTAATGACGTCATCTTCGGAAGAACTGTTAAGAGAATGGCTTGACAAAATGGCAAGCAATTTAAAGGAATATACAGTATAGACTGGGAATCGTTTCTCAAGAGGTTTTCGATTCCCACCATTACCCGAACAAACTATTTTTTAAATGTTTATTCACATTCCTTAATTGTTTCCAAACGGCAGTAAAAACAGCTGATCAGAAACAACAGAAGTCATCGTCATGGACCCACAAGCTGTGGAAGATAAACCGATTAAATAACTCCACAGTGACATTTTGGTGAATTTACAAAACTGAAACAATACAAACAGAATGCCATTGTGAGTTAATAATAACACACTTATAAATGCGTAAGCATTAGCAAGCATATTTGCTCATGTTAATGATGCTAGCTTGATTACATTACAGTAGCACATACAAATATGCATTAAAACACTCCTACACACGTCACACATGGGACGCTTTAATAAGTATGAATTGTTTGGAGTGATGAATAAAGAATCCTTTCCACACTGCAAAAACTGAAATCTAAGTAAGTATAATATCTCAAATAAGGGTGATATTTGCTTATTTTCTGTCTGATAAGATAATTCATCTCACTAAGCAGATTTTATGTTAGAGTGTTTTACTTGTTTTAAGTGTTTTGGTACTAAATGATCTCAGTAAGATATTACAGCTTGTTGCTGAGATTTGATGACCTATATTGAGTAAAACATGCTTGAAACTAGAATATCAACTGTTGCAAAGCTGTGTCATCAACACTCACAAGTATAAAACTGCTTTTTCAAAGTAATCGTTTCTTATTTCAAGCATGAAAAAAAAATCATGACTTTGACATAATTGTGTCTCATATTAAAACAGATGACAGCCAAATGGACTTTGCTGTTTTATTTTCAATGAAACAATAGAAAATACGTACTCATATAGTAGTACAGTTGGCACAGTACAGTAAACAGTATTAAGTAAATAATAGTAAATATATATATTTATATATATATATATTTATATATATATATATATATATATATATATATATATATATATACTTATATATATATATATATATATACTTATATATTTATATATATATATACTTATATATTTATATATAAGTATATATATATATATATATTCCTTGCGCACTAATTGACTGAAAGAGCACGCACTTGGCGCGATGATGTCATGTTATCGATGGAAAAATGCCTTTTTAGACAATATGATTTGCCTGAGCAGATAGGAGACCACGAGAGTAACAAGCGGTTGCCTTGTTGCCTTTCTATTAAGAAAAATAAACTAGGTTTTAGTATAAGTTTGCTGGTTTCAAGAAATGTAATGCCGAGCGCATATCATTATGTCAAGATAATGGCACTAGCATTTACTTAATTTAAGAATATTTTTCAACATATTGAGCAAAAAGGTCTCTTTTTTTTTTTTTTCTACCAAGAAAAGTGCACTTGTTATTAGTAAGAATATACTTATTTTAAGGTATTTTGGGGTTCATTGAGGTTAGCTAATTTTACTTGTTTTGGAAAGTCTTGACAAGCCAAATGTTCTTGTTCTATTGGCAGATAATTTTCTTTAGGTCAAGTAAAATACACCTAAGTTTTTTTTTTGTCTTGTTTTTGAACACTGACTTTTTGCAGTGCAGCAGAAACTCTATAGACGAATAGTAGAGAAAAAGGGACATACATCCGGTTCAAGGCACAAAACAGGAAGTACATTTTCAAACCGCAGCACCTGCCATCACGTCTAAAAGATGGCGCCATAGCACAAACAAAACCACACCTTTTCAGTGTCTCTGTCAGTGTTGAAAACTATTGAATACAAAATATTATGGCCGTTGGCGAAGAAAAAAGTAGCCGCTTACAGTCCGGAAAATACGGTATCTTGATATTGAACAATACAAAGGTACCTTTAGTTTAATTTCAAACACAATTATATACAAGAGATAATTAGGGGTCCTAGCTCTACCGCTCCATCAGTTTGGGGGGTGCTTGCCCGAAAAACGTTGAAGACCCCGAGCTTAGAGGTTCCAATGTGTGAGCATCTCTTTTTGTGTTAAAGGTACCACCTGTTTCCACTTATGGCGATTACAGTTCCTACATGCAGACAGTCACTCAGTACTACTCCCAGTCTACAGCTGCTCAGGCCTTTGCCAACAAGGTACACACACACACACACACACACACACACACACACACACACACACACACACACACACACACATGTCAACCCTCCCAACAGGTGACTTCTGTTTCTGGTCATTTTGGAAAAAAAATGGATAGAATATAAAATGTACTGTTATGCAATATTACTCAACATGTACAAACCCCGTTTCCATATGAGTTGGGAAATTGTGTTAGATGTAAATATAAACGGAATACAATGATTTGCAAATCATTTTCAACCCATATTCAATTGAATGCACTACAAAGACAACATATTTGATGTTCAAACTCATAAACTTTATTTTTTTTTTGCAAATAATTAACTTAGAATTTCATGGCTGCAACACGTGCCAAAGTAGTTGGGAAAGGGCATGTTCACCACTGTGTTACATGGCCTTTCCTTTTAACAACACTCAGTAAACGTTTGGGAACTGAGGAGACACATTTTTTAAGCTTCTCAGGTGGAATTCTTTCCCATTCTTGCTTGATGTACAGCTTAAGTTGTTCAACAGTCCGGGGGTCTCCATTGTGGTATTTTAGACTTCCTAATGCGCCACACATTTTCAATGGGAGACAGGTCTGGACTACAGGCAGGCCAGTCTAGTACCCGCACTCTTTTACTATGAAGCCACGTTGATGTAACACGTGGCTTGGCATTGTCTTGCTAAAATAAGCAGGGGCGTCCATGGTAACGTTGCTTGGATGGCAACATATGTTGCTCCAAAACCTGTATGTACCTTTCAGCATTAATGGCGCCTTCACAGATGTGTAAGTTACCCATGTCTTGGGCACTAATACACCCCCATACCATCACAGATGCTGGCTTTTCAACTTTGCGCCTATAACAATCCGGATGGTTTTTCCTCTTTGGTCCGGAGGACACGACGTCCACAGTTTCCAAAAACAATTTGAAATGTGGACTCGTCAGACCACAGAACACTTTTCCACTTTGTATCAGTCCATCTTGGATGAGCTCAGGCCCAGCGAAGCCGACGGCGTTTTTGGGTGTTGTTGATAAACGGTTTTTGCCTTGCATAGGAGAGTTTTAACTTGCACTTACAGATGTAGCGACCAACTGTAGTTACTGACAGTGGGTTTCTGAAGTGTTCCTGAGCCCATGTGGTGATATCCTTTACACACTGATGTCGCTTGTTGATGCAGTACAGCCTGAGGGATCGAAGGTCACGGGCTTAGCTGCTTACGTGCAGTGATTTCTCCAGATTCTCTGAACCTTTTGATGATATTACGGACCGTAGATGGTCAAATCCCTAAATTCCTTGCAATAGCTGGTTGAGAAAGGTTGTTCTTAAACAATTTGCTCAGGCATTTGTTGACAAAGTGGTGACCCTCGCCTCGTCCTTGTTTGTGAATGACTGAGCATTTCATGGAATCTACTTTTAAACCCAATCATGGCACCCACATGTTCCAAATTTGCCTGTTCACCTGTGGGATGTTCCAAATACGGTAAGTGTTTGATGAGCATTCCTCAACTTTATCAGTATTTATTGCCACCTTTCCCAACTTCTTTGTCACGTGTTGCTGGCATCAAATTCTAAAGTTAATGATTATTTGCAAAAAAAAAAATGTTTATCAGTTTGAACATCAAATATGTTGTCTTTGTAGCATATTCAACTGAATATGGATTGAAAATGATTTGCAAATCATTGTATTCCGTTTATATTTACATCTAACACAATTTCCCAACTCATATGGAAACGAGGTTTGTACCTTTTAACTTATTAAACACAATATCTCCAATTGGGGACCTCGTATGATGCAGTGCATTCTTTTACCAACAGTTGTTAATTTAGCTTTAGTGTTACCGTTATTAAAAAAAACAACTTTACACTACACATATTATAAAATAATAACAAATATAATGGCCACGTGTGAGCATAAGTTGTTTTACATGCAATCCAAGAGTAAAATAGCTGTGTGTACTAATAATAAGTACTGCAGTGTTGGCAACAAAATTCACTTTTTATGGGCTTTAATATGGACGCATTTT
Source organism: Nerophis lumbriciformis (assembly GCF_033978685.3). Classification (NCBI taxonomy): domain Eukaryota; kingdom Metazoa; phylum Chordata; class Actinopteri; order Syngnathiformes; family Syngnathidae; genus Nerophis; species Nerophis lumbriciformis. Next base: position 24,856,935 of record NC_084561.2, on the reverse strand, counting down.
TCTTTTATTGTTTTGCATTAGAGAAAAAAGGTCCCCGCTTGGTTTTTGCAGAATGACACGAGTCCTCTGTTTGCTGTTACAAAACAACTCAAGTCCTCACTAATAAAGTACAGAGTGACATTCACACTCCAGAATGCGTAAACAAGAAATACACTAAATAGACAACAAAAGAAAATAAAAATATTTGCCATCCAAACATTATTTAATCTGTAGTGTTATTGTTTTCCAACACCCCTTACCAATTTCTATACAATCACAACTATAAACTTGTTTTGGCCATTATTGTTATTAATGTTAAATGATGGTGTCAGTCAAGGCTAAGATGTATTGTGCGTGAAGACTACAACTCTATTAACCTTTCAGTTGATCATTTGAAGTGTTTTTCCAAACAGGAAGTCGATGTGTACAAGTCGCTCGGCGTCTCCCTGCATGCCGTCAACAATGGCGTGGCTCCTCCCCCGGCTGTATTACCCCCTGCTGCCATGCTGCCGGCCTACAGCACCCTGCCTCTAGTGCCCGGCTTCATCGGTGCACCGCACCCAGTGGCGGCCACGTCGAGTCCTGTCACGCACCCACACACTGCCCCAACAGACTGGAGTGCCTACTATTATGTGAGTATTTGGCGCCATTTTTGCGCTCTCTCATAAACACATTATACTAGGACTATCTGTGAATGTGGCTTTTCCTTACAACTCCAGGTAACAGTATGCTTCTTAAAGGGAAACTTTTTCAAATTCTGCCTATTGTTCACAATCATAACGAGACACGTTTTTTTTTTGCTTTCTAATTTGTAAAAATCGTCTCGTTCTTGGCGGCTGGCAATGCAGCTAATGGGAGCAATCTGTTCTGCTGCTGAAATGCTTTCAAAAACCACAAACAATACTTCATTTACATTCTGTAACCTGTATAATAATAAAACTGTAGCAATATTGTTATTGTAAGAGCAAACATTTAGGAACTCTTTTTTTCCAGCGTAGTAACACATCATGCTGTGGGCTGGTTAAGGAAAAGATAACCTGGCTTTTGAGTTTGTAATGCACAACACAATGCGATATGTAGGGCTGGGCGACATGGCCTTTTATTAATATCTCAATATTTTTAGGCCATGTCACGATACACGATATATATCCCGATATTTTGCCTTAGCCTTGAATGAACACTTGATGCATATAATCACAGCAGTATGATGATTCTATGTGTCTACATTAAAACATTCTTTTTCATACTGCATTAATATATGCAAATTTTAAACGTTCATGCAGAGAGGGAAATCACAACTAAGTCAATTGACCAAAACTGTATTTATTAAACAGTTATTAAGCAGTGGCACAAACATTCATGTCATTTCAAAACAGAAAGTGCAAGATTGTCAGAGACATTTTAAAACAAGCTATTAGTGCACTTTTGTGCATGATGTCACTAAGATGACACATCAAAACAACACTAAATTAAAGTGCACTTTCTGTACAGAACGCCACTACAATAGTTTAAAACAAATAAAGTGCACTTTTCTGCATGATGTCACACAAGATATTTCAATACTTATGTAACGAAATTTCGTTCTTATCTGTGCTGTAAAGTTAAAATTTGAATGACAATAAAAAGGAAGTCTAAGTCTCTAAGTCTAATAACTGTCAAATAAAAATGAGCTGTATAATAGGAAATCAAATAGCAGTGCTGCTACTTTTTGTAGCAACGCTTTTGCTGCATAATCGTTCAACATATTCCCGCTTGAAGCCAAACCACCGGAATTGATTCCCTGTTTTTCTTGGGAATCAATTCTTCCTTCATTTGTTACCAGATTGACACCTTCTTTCTCTCGTATTACCACTCGCACCACACCATTAGCATCACAGCTCATGTTACCCATGTAGCTATCTCTCTGCTCGGGGAGGGCGTGTGACGTTGCACGCGTGACGTATGTAAGAAGGTGCGCTTGTTTATGTCTCTGTGAGAAGGAGAGGCAAGAATGAGTGGGAAACGCACGCAGTGTAATGCCCGCAGCTAAAAGCAACTGTGTGAGAACATATACTCGAATATCACGATATAGTCATTTTCTGTATCGCACAGAGACAAACCCGCGATATATCGCCCAGCCCTAGCGATAGGACACCTACATGTACTGACTGAAAAACATGAACAAACATATTACAGTATCTGTAAAGTATTAGCCCACATTTCATGTTTTGTTTGTAGCTGCGTGTATCATGAGCAATATTAAAAGTGACTTACTCGATGGACAGTTGTGCATTTGTTCCAGCTGGCCGGGGAAGATATTTTCCGATTTATTTTCGCTAAGCACTCCATTTATCTCAAAATAGATTGGCTTTAAATTCAACATTAGTCTCAGTCTCTCGGTTCCGTCTGCATCATTTCACCCTCTCTTTGTGCTTGCTTCTATATTCTTACCTGTTCAGTGGCCTTGTGGTTAGAGTGTCCACCCTGCGATCGGTAGGTCGTGAGTTCAAACCGCGGCCGAGTCATCAATGGTTGGAATTGGGGGTTAAATCACCAAAATGATTCCCTGCCCGAAGGCAGCTGAGATAGGCTCCTGCATCCCCCCGCGACCCGAAAGGGACAAGCGGTAGAAAATGGATGGACGGATGTATTCCCGAGCGCGGCTACCGCTGCTGCTCACTGCTCCCCTCACCTTCCAGGGGGTGCAACAAGGGGATGGGTCAAACGCAGAGAGTAATTTCACCACACCTAGTGTGTGTGTGTGACTATCAGTGGAAACTCTTCGTATTCGTTCTCTGTTACCAAGTCTGCCATGATTTGTAGTAACACACATTTGTTGCACGAAGTCGGAAGTGTGCTGCTTTGGAAACAAAAATAAATGCGCTGAGGAAAGAAATTCCGGTGTTGCTTAAAAGGACTAAAATACGGTAAATATTGTACATAATGTTATGAACATGTCTGTGACTACATTATATACAGTATATACTTACAGCGGTGACTCCCATTAGCCGCAATTTGCAAGCATTTTTTTTAAATCATCTTTAAGATCCTTGAAAAAAAAAATCTGTGTTTTATGGGAACATAATGCAAAATTTATGTGCAAAAAGAAAAAGTGCAGTTTCCCTTTAACGCACCTCATACGTGCCTGGTCTGCCAGAGCATAACAAGATGTAGCAGGAGAGATCAGCAAGTGTTTATACCCTCTTTTATATCATCCTGAAAACCAGCATCCTCTGCAGTGGACATTGGTTTAAAGCGTTTCTTGTTTGTTTGTTTTTTTGCTAAATCTGTAACTGACAATAGAAATAAACCAAAAATAAATGTTAACTGCAGAGGATGCTGATACCCAAGATCATCTTTTTATTTTTAAAGCAACAAATGTAGCCACTTTTTCTTACTTTATTTATAAGACTCCCAACATTAAAGGGGTCATAATGATTTTTTTTTCTGTTTTTAAAATACATTATTTTGGTCTGCAGTACATACATACTATGTACCGTATTTTTCGGACTATAAGTCGCAGTTTTTTTCATAGTTTGGCCGGGGGTGCGACTTATACTCAGAAGCGACTTATGTGTGAAATTATTAACACATTACCGTAAAATATCAAATAATATTATTTAGCTCATTCACGTAAGAGACTAGACGTATAAGATTTCATTGGATTTAGCGATTAGGAGTGACATATTGTTTGGTAAACGTATAGCATGTTCTATATGTTATAGTTATTTGAATGACTCTTACCATAATATGTTACGTTAACATACCAGGCACGTTCTCAGTTGGTTATTTATGCCTCATATAACGTACACTTATTCAGCCTGTTGTTCACTATTCTTTATTTATTTTAAATTGCCTTTCAAATGTCTATTCTTGGTGTTGGATTTTATCAAATAAATTTCCCCCAAAAATGCGACTTATATATGTTTTTTTCCTTCTTTATTATGCATTTTTGGCCAGTGCGACTTATACTCCGGAAAATAAGGTAATTATTTTGCTGTAAAAACCTATCTTCAAGACACTTTTTGGCTGCTTCCTGAAACGGTTTGTTTTGAGAGGCGGAGTTGTTAGATGCAAATGAACCCCGTTTTACTACGCTCCCTCACGCTGACTGGACCCAGTCAGTATTTTTTGTAGTTGTTTTTTTTTGTTTTTGCTCGTACCGTATTGAATATGGACATTGGTTATCACCCTTCGCCATCTGTTTTGAGTGACTTTCAGCACAACACAACATACTAGATGATATAGCGAGAGCAGCGGATCACCGTGTTTTGTTGTCGGCTCAAGGGGGACAAGACACGGAAGAGAGGAAATAGGACGTATGAATTGGCTGTACAGTCAGCTACGCTACGAGCGACATCGCAAACTTAACGGATTATCTTACTAACTACTCCATTGCCAAACACAGTAATTTTATTTTTAATTTTTTTAGGCGTTGATACTATTGTCTTTCATTGAAAGGCTAAGCTGGCTACACAACAAATCGAGCTAACATTGCTAATGTATCATTCACACATTTCTATCGTACTGTTATCACTTACCGTTTCATTGTCTCCTCCATTGTCACAAATAGTATTCATCGTGTAAATGTTGTGGTAAATTAAAAAATGGCTGACTCACGCAAGGATGCTTGGGAAAATTTCTACAATATATGCGTCACACCTGGGAAAAACGTCACAATTGGCAAATTCCAAATGGCCCGTGGAGGAAGTCAAGATTGTTTTATAAATATCTCCGTAATGCCTCCACGGTTTGACTTCCAGGTTTTGTGACATAACGCTGAAATCAAGTAGTAGGTAGCAGTAGGTAAAAAAAAGTTGGTTTTACGTAATAGGGCCACTTTATCGCTCTTCTCAACTTGATCACTGACACACACAGCATGTGCGCTCAAAATTAATTGTGTCTATGTGTGTAAATGATTATTGCAATAATTGTATTTACCGTATTTTTCGGAGTACAAGTCGCTCCGGAGTATAAGTCGCACCGGCCGAAAATGCATAATAAAGAAGGAAAAAACATGTAAGTCGCACTAGAGTATAAGTCGCCTTTTTTGGGGAAATGTATTTGATAAAACCCAACACCAAGAATAGACATTTGAAAGGCAATTTAAAATAAATAAAGAATAGTGAACAACAGGCTGAATAAGTGTACGTTATATGAGGCATAAATAACCAACTGAGAACGTGCCTGGTATGTTAACGTAACATATTATGGTAAGAGTCATTCAAATAACTATAACATATAGAACATGCTATACGTTTACCAAACAATCTGTCACTCCTAATCTCTAACTCCCATGAAATCTTATACGTCTAGTCTCTTACGTGAATGAGCTAAATAATATTATTTGATATTATACGGTAATGTGTTAATAATTTCATACATAAGTCGCTCCTGAGTATAAGTCGCACCCCCGGCCAAACTGTGAAAAAAACTGCGATTTATAGTCCGAAAAATACGGTAATCTTAGACAATCCTAACCTATAATGTATCCTATTGTCTATTGCTTTTGATACACATATTTATTTAATGTTTTTTGCTCACTTTTTGTCTCCAACAACATTTACACTCTCATTGTCCATTACAATTACATGCACGTGTTTAAAAGCCAATTTTGAATTTTTTTTTATTTATTTATTTTTAGTCCTGTGGTAAACATTCAGTACATCATATTAAATACTCATGTCAGTGACATGAGTATTTTTTAAAGATGCAAACATTCTGTCTTTTAGCGAGCTGCTTTTGGATTATAGAGAACTATTACTTGGTGTCAGTGGGAGGAAACACCTTCACTGTCTTGTAGACAAAATGATGAAACAGACGACTAGGACAGGGACCTTGCATTGTGACAGTTGTTTGCTTCCAAAATGAACCAGTGGTAGAGTTTATTACACTTGCCGTGTTTTCATTGTAAATACAAAAAACAAGGATCAGATTGTATTTCAATTTCCCCACATGTAATATGAGGTTACACTTTAGGCTTATGCAGGAGGTGTACAATTTCAAGCTAGATACAGTTTAGCCTTTGCGGAGTTCTCTACCAAGAGGCCCTTTTTTCAACAAACAATAATAATGACATTCAAACTTCGGACCATAATTGTATTTATAGTCGTAATAATGGCACATCATAACTAAGGGTGTCCCAATATGATATTCCATCCATCCATTTTCTACCGCTTATCCCTTTTGGGGTCGCTGGAGCCTATCTCAGCTGCATTCGGGTGGAAGGCGGGGTACACCCTGGACAAGTCGCCACCTCATCACAGGGCCAACACAGATAGATAGACAACATTCACACTCACATTCACACACTAGGACCAATTTAGTGTTGCCAATCAACCTATCCCCAGGTGCATGTCTTTGGAGGTGGGAGGAAGCCGGAGTACCCGGAGGGAATTAATATCTCTTTATCAGCAAAAAAAACCCCCAAAACAAGTATTGTCTTGCATCTAAAATCTCTGATACAAGCAGTCCTGCAGCATGTTTACTTTTGCAATGTTCTAATAAGCACACAAGGTTGGTCGTGTCTTGTATTTTATTAGATTAAAAGAGCAAATATGATAAATTTAGTAGCTACTAGGAGATAGCAGCTACACAACAGCTAAGCACACATACTTAGTATGTGTCCTTAATTGAACAATACTGCAGTCTAAAACACCACATTTGTCAATATAAACAAGTATCAAATAATTATAATTGCATATTACTTACACATACAAAGTTTCCAAGGCAGAAGCATATGAGAAAGTTTCCAGTAACAAACGTGTCTACATCATTCAACTTATCGTGTTGTGCGCTTCACCTCTAGAATGATTGTGACCATTATATGTCTCCAAAAAAAAACAATTACCACTCCACTTCAATTAAAATGGGATCTGTTATGCAAAACCAACCTTTTTTTTTTGACCTATTGGTACCCGTTTTTGTGTATTTAGGATTTGCTTAAGTTCTGAAAATGTGAAATCAAACCATAGAGACATGGCGGGGATATTTATAAAATAATCTTGCCTTCCTCCAAACGAGCCGTGCAAAATTTTGACCAAAGAACCACCATTAGACGTTACGTAGACCGCAAGGAAGTGTTTTAAATGTAGGAAAAAAATTACCCTTTTAAAGACAGCATAAATCCATTCCAGACTGTTAATAATAAATCGAATAGTGATTTTCACACCTACCATTGTTCTCTGAGTCTTTTCACTTGATAAAACCTTTTCTAACATTCCACACTACAAAATAATGAAAGATTTGACATCAAATCAATATTGGTATCTGTCAATACTGCCAAGCTCCAATATCGGTCAATATCGGTATTGTATCAGAAGTGGAAAAAGGTTGCATCCCTGGTAATAAATAACTGCATTTGTCTTTCTGCAGTATTTAGTCGAGCAAATACTTGCACTCAGTAGTATCAGTCAGTAAGTATAATAGCTTCTATTGGGGTGGTCAATGACTGACCTGATGATGATGATGCTGTTCCTCACTAATCACATCTGTGTGATGTGTAATGTAAAAAACAGCTGACAGTTCACAGAAATGGACGGCGCCGATGATGAGAGACAGGAAGCCTCAAAAGCCTGAGCTCAGCAGAGATCTCCATTTGTTTGTACAGACCGCCTTTTGTGGCCTGGCTTTAAACCCTGTTGTTAGCCTAAAACACACACACACACAGAATGTTGCATTATCTCCCTCCCATCACTGTCACAGTGTATCTAGTTGACATCTAGCCTCCTATCACAGACTTAGGACATCAGCAATGTGATACAAAGCAGTAAAAAGAAAGCATTTGATTTGAAAACACTTTTAATGGCTCCCCCTTTGTCCTGTCCTTCAGAATCAAACACGGGGCCACAAGAGGGAGTACCCCCAGCGGGCCGTGCAGGAAGTGACGACCTCAGATGGCGGCTATGTTGGGCAGCATTCCCAAGGCCTTGGGGGCCAGTATGCTGACTATTACAAGAGAAAGAGGCTCTAGGATGGCTGCGACCTACAAGGGCTCCCTCTAGTGGCTGCCTCATGAAGCTTTGAGATGTGCTTTAGTATGAGAATGCTCAAATAAGAGCAATTTAGTTGTTTGGTCAAAGCACTTCTATTTAAAATCATTGTAATGGTGTCAAGCCTTAACACCTTTTTTTTAGTCAGATATTAAATTATGCTAGTATTATATATGTATGTATACGCTTCTAAAACTACACACTTTGTCTGTGTAAGACCACTTTATGTATTTTCCTGTTGTCCTCTTATATACATGGACAATCGCAATGTGTGCCTGTGTGTTAATAATGCGTGTGCCTATGCTGTATCTGTAGGAAGTGTCAGCCATTTTTATCCCAACTCTGGGAGGACATCAGGAAAGTGGACCAATAAGAGCCCTTATTTGTGTTGACGGCCGAAAGCTTCTCGCCATGAGTGACAGAGTAGACAGTAAGTACTTGTGTAAATACAACAATGTCCTAGAAAGCCACGTGTAACTTTACAGGAACTAATGTGTGTGTGTGTGTGTGTGTGTGTATATGTATATGTATATGTATATGTATATATATATATATATATATATATATATATATACACACACACACACACAGTGTATATATACCCTGTGTATATATACACACACACAGTGTGTATATATATATATATATTTATATTTATATATACACACACCCAGTGTATATATACACTGTATATATATATAAATACACACACACACACATATATATACACTGTGTGTGTATGTATATATATATACACACTGTATGTATATATATATATTATATACTGTGTGTGTGTGTGTATGTATGTATATATATATATATATATATATACACATACATACACTGTATATATGTATATATATGTATATATATATATATACACACATATACACAGTGTATATATACACTGTGTGTGTATATATATATATATATATATATATATATATATATATACACATACACAGGGTATATATACACTGTATGTATATATATACACACTGTATGTATATATATATATATACACACACACATATATATATATATGTATACACACACACACACACACACACATACATATACCGTACACACACACCCCAGCATCCCCTCTATTGGACTATTTTTTTCCCCGTGAAATTTGTAATTGAAAAAAGAAAAGATTAATGTCCACTTCAGAAGATGCTGGTTGTAATAAAAGCAGAAATAAATACAAACTTTCAATGTTTCACTTCAAATCCAGTTTGTTCATGTTTGTAAACTAATGCTATTGAAGTTTGTAGTCAAAGGTCAGAACACAATAGTCACAGCAGATCTTCAAAGTGATCAGTGAGTATGGAAGGAATACTTTGTTTGCTAGTTGCAGCACTTTATGAGAAAAATGCTCAAAAGCTGTGCAGCAAACTTGCAGAGATTTTATATTGGATTTAGGTCTGGGCTCTTCCATTCTTTTTGACTTGCATGCCTTTTTTGGTCATTGTCATACAGAAAAGGGACATTTCTGTATCTCTTTCTAGCAGAATATTTGTAATTATTCAGGTCACAATCATCCCTCGCCACATCACGATTCAAAGTTTGTGGCGTAACTATGTTCCAGATTTTTTTTTAAGTATCTTCTACTTATTTTTTTGCCTAAATTACACATTTTCCAGCATAAAAACTGCCAAATGAACTAAAAACATCAATATTTCTGTAGCATTGGGCTCTAAATGAGACCAAACAAATCAGAGCCCGCTGTTCAGTATGGATTAATAGAGTGTAAAAGTGACAAAATGGTATTATTTAATTTCATATAAACCGTTTTTATGTTCTAGCTATGAAAGTATTCGATTTATAATTGAAAAATCCTAATTTGCGGGAGTTAATTTACCAATTAACTGTGATAAACAAGTCCTTACTTTATAGGTTACATTATTTTTTTGGTGGGGAGGAGGCTTATTTAAATTGATCGCAGTAAAAAAAACAAAAAAACGTGGGGTTTTTACATTTTACGGCAGAGTAGATTCTTGCATATTCGCAATTTATGTATACTGTTCATGCAAACTTAGTACATTTTTTAAATTATTTTACTTTATGGTTTTCCTGAAATGAGGTCATCTCATTCGCTTGAAGTCAGTAAACATTAGATATTATAAATATGAGAAAATAAAGCATAAAATGGTGCAGCGGGCCGCCCTTCCCTACAAGCACATCACATGGTCTGATACTCAATACCGACAATATGAATTATATAAATTTGGCCAACAATGAGTGTTTTTAATACTATTGTCATTATGCATGATGACACATTCTTGCTGTGTCCCTTAAATTTGACAGCAACGTCCCTCCGCAGTGCAGATTCCCAGTCACTAATCCTCACCCCAATGGCGGCAAAAAAAACTACTGTATGTCTCCTACAGGTAACATTATCACTAGAGGACAAGGAATAGCTAAACATGCAACACTTCACAAAGTAGGATGATACAAAAGAGCATAGCTAGGCTAGAACGCTTGAATGTAAACCAGGGTGGGCATGTCGATACAAATACCAAGTATAGTATCAGTATATGGTCGATACTACAGATATATTTCTTCATCACAATTTTTTTTTTGTCAAAGCAAAGAGTATTTTTTGCTTTTGTTTAGTTATTTTTCACTATAGACTTGATTATAAATGTGAATTAGGAAATAATTTGAATATTAATCAATATTGTTACACTAGTGTTTTTGTCCGATTAAAGTTGTGATCAAAAATGTAATCATTTAATGATCATGAAAAAAAAGAAGTAATTTCAAATATGAACATTGCTATGACTAATACTGCCCCCTGTAACTACTTGGTATTTGATTAATACCCACATCAGCCAAAATTAATATAAAGTAGTCAAAAAAACCAAGGAGAATAAGTGCTTATTACATTTGCACAGAAGTGTAGGTTAAGTAACTGAACAGCAAGTAGATTGATAGTAATGAGAAAATAATACAACCAGAAATTGTGCAATATTCTCATTATTCTAGAGTCAGCAATACTTATTGCCCATCCCTAGTGCGTGTAAAATGTCAAATGACAAAGCGTCTCATGAAATTTTACCACAAATGTGTTCCTAGCCCTTTCCTGCTGTCACTGATAAGAATATAATGGCAAATTTCCCCTGTTGTTGAAATTGTCCTCCATGTTGCACAGAAATAGTGCTGGGTTCGATCCCCGGTTAATGTTCAATTTGTTAGTATTGCACTAAAAAAAACTTATTGAACAATTTCCTTCACGTGAATTTGTTTCAGTACAAAACATCAAATTACATTTGCGTTAAAAGCTACTACATAAAAATATTTAATAAAAAAGTGTGAAAAATAGATTTTAGCCAAGTTGTATTGTACAGCAAACTTGTACAAGGTGACATCAGTGAAAATATGTGCAGCTACAGAAGCATTAGCTCAGCTTCTACAGTCAACTTTCATACAATGTCTCCTTCAAACTTGTAGCGAGGTGAACACGTTAATATGATCAGAAGTTGACCGTGACGTCGATCAATCACTCGTTTTTTACATCATTAGTGAGGAGTACTTTTACAGTTAGCTTCTGGTGTCACAGGTGAACAATTGAGAGGCGAGAGGCGGGAAAGGTTGCGGAGCTGAATGTGATCTCATAATTACAACAATCACTTGTATTGCAGATGTTGATCCAGATTGAGAGGGAAGTGTCAAGGTAGCAGGAGGGTTTGGAGCGAGCTTCACTGCATCATCAGAATCCAGCATTTATTATTGTCAAAAATAAACTTTCAATTACTATTAATTAATTTATTGTATTGAAAAAAGGACACTGGTCATTTTGTTCCTGATGATTAAACTAATATGACATTTCCATCACTATTACAAATTTAAATTTTCTTTTAAAAAACATCTTTGTTGTTTTTTTTGGCAGTACAAGCCATACTAAAGATCGATAGTCAAATCATCAATTGGGATTTTTCCCATCTTGTCTTGCAGGGAACTACACATTCTCTAAATATTATGCTAGATCAGCGTTTATTTACTACTTTGTAACAAATAATATATTTATTCTTTTATAGTTTAAATCAGTGGTTCTCAACATTATTTTCACTGAATCATCAAATACTTATTTACTCACTGAATGTGTATATATTTATATTTTTTAAACCTTTTAATATCCTTATTTGAGAAGCAGTGATTCATATCACAGCTTTGTCATAATCCTTTGAAGGAAAGTTGTCAATTTATAACAAAAAAATGTGACAAGAATGAAGACCTGAACAATTATTTATAAATTTATTTAATTATTTATTCACTGTGTTGCATAAAATACAATTTCAAGACTAAAAATGTATCTGCATAATTTTATGGCTTTATTCTTTTAATGGTTTTTTTCCTGTGTGACCCTAATACTTATTTGTCTACAAATATTTAGTATTATTATTACTGTGTTTATTAGTCGAATTTGACTTGCATCTCCATGGCAACCGAGCGCCTACACTGTGAAAAGCATTAGGCGGTTTAGTTTTTGGGGTAACTTGATGTGTTCTAACGTACTGTAGTTATACAACGCAACTTATTTACTGTAACTTGCAGAATGACAAAGATGGAAGCATCGGGAGCAGTTTACTTTAGTTTGAATTATAGTAAAAAAAAAAAAAAATTACCTTCACAGTCATTCGTAATTAAGACTATAAATTATAAATGTGTCAATTGACCAAAAAATGCATTTTGTCCACCTCAAGAAAGCTAAATAACATCATTTTGATGTCAGGCCTGTGTAAAATTTCACAGCTGCCTCAGTTGGCCACTTGATGGCAGTGTTGTCTTACCCTGCCGCCTTCCCCTGGTGCAACATAACTGCCTGTATAAGGAGTCTTTTTCTACAGGAAGGAGTTGTCATGCTTCATCTGCTTACTTTCACTTCTAAGGCAGATGGTTTTCATTTTGACCCGCACAGAAAGTATTAAAAACATATTACTGTACAATTGTAATGAACATTCCAGTACTTTGGAATGGATGCTGTCAACTTTGTCAAGTGTTGTACATCAAAAAGCAAATATTACCTGTTCTCTGAATGTCCTGATGATTTGTGATGGACTGTATGTTGAAAATGGCGCTGTGAACTGATGATGTTCCATTCATGAATTTTCTTATTTGTCCTTATTGGGGTCACAGGGGAGCTGGAGCCTATCCCACTCGACTTTGGGTGACAGGAGTGGGGGTACATCCTGTACTGGTCGAAAGTCAGTAACATAAGCAGCTCATTCACATTCACACCTTTTTGGATGTGGGAGACTTACCTTTACATTTGTCTCACACCAAGAAATAAGTTCAGATGCTCAGGTTTTTTTAAGGTTTAGTAAAAAAGATAAAAAGTGAGAATTGTGTTTTAACCCTTGTGCACCCCTAGAGTACTACATGTCTTCCTAATGTGATATAATTGTTCAGTTTGAAGGTTAACGTCTGAAATTTGGCCAGGGAGTGTTTTCTTTATTATTATTTTTATTTACTGTTTTGTGCTTTTGATTGCAACATTGTTAGAATAGGATATAAACAAATTATACACACTTTCTCTTAAGAGCTTTTTGGCCCCATTTACTCCCATTATAACGGCTATTTTCTAACAGACTGTAATCCTGATACATTGCTGTCCTTTTTCTCTGATAACCGAATTAATCTCACTCTTGTCAATTGAAAAATAAGAAAATATTGTTTTGGTTTATTAGCGCCCCATAACCACCAAATGGCACGAGAAAACAAAGAGCATCATGCTTAGAGCTTTGATAAGCGTAAACGAGTTAAACTACAATTAAACCGCTGAAATGCAATGAAAATGATGTTGGACAGTTAAATAGAACATGGCAGATAAACATAAAAGACTTCAAGTCAACCAAGTCCTGCCTGCTTTCTCTCTCTGTCTCACTCAATAGGTACTATAAAATTATAGCTTTTATCTACTGTATCACAATTAATGTCATGACTTATTGACTTTGTCAAGGCTGTAATTACCCAAATGCAACTATTGCAAACACATTTTTTGAAATATTGAATATTTAACATTTTTCTGTTGTAAAAAACTTTTTTTGTGTTTTTTCTTTTTGTCAAAAAGCCAATAAAACAAGAGTAAGTGTGTATAGTCAATCCTAAAGTTGCACAAGGGTTGAATAAGATTAAGATTTAAAAAATGTGTTTGGGTCGCTTAGAATTTGGTTCCCAGAATGGGGTTTAGTCTTTTTTTTCTTAAAAGAAATTCAGAAAAACTGTCTTGTAGTCCAATTTCAGTTTTTGTTAGTTACTGTATCTGCTCCCAAAAATCTGACAAACTGAAAGATTTAAATCCAATTAATCTGTTGCAGACACCCCAAAAATGACAGCCTACATTTAGTTTGTTACGTGCAATGTTAGGCCATATGGTACATATTGGCCTTAAATCAAATCCTACGAAAAGTGGGGCGTACAAAAAATTAATTTTGACTGGAAGGTCAATTACAAGCTGCGATGGCGTCAATGAAAAGTGAAAGTGTATTGTAAAAACAGAATTAGCTTGTCCACACTAATGTGACCCCAAAACAAAATCCGTTTAAAAATGTATGACTTTCTTTATCTGGTATTGCTTTTGTATTTTTCCTTATCATTGTTCAAATTACTTTTTGTGTGTGTGTGTGAGCGTGTCGCTAAGGTAACGGAGTGCCTGCAATATTACAGTGGTAAGATGGGACTCGCAATACAGTAAACAATTGTGCTTTGCCATATCTTCAATATGTGCCACTTGCTGGAGCACAGTAATATTTATTATTACTAGATAAGGAATAGAATGTCTGTGCTACTACACACCTTGTACATGGTTGGCTTTGGTTTTTATTTTGATCTGGTATTTTCTGTAGATTTTTCTACATTTTACTGTGAATAAAGTATTTCTAGACCTGATGTAGGCATGCATATTTGTAACTGTTAGACAATAATAAGTAGATAAAGAATTTGGACTGACTAGGAAGAAGACACTGATTTTATTTAGTTTTCATTGTATAATTATGGATTGTTTCACCTTAAATGACTCTGTTGTCTTTTTTTAGCAGAAGGAATTGTCTTTTACATTCCTAATTAAAATGTCGACTCAAGTTTGTCCTACTTATCTTTTGTCACATTGGAACCAATTAGATCATATTTCAGACAAAAAATATATACACACTAAAGTAAAAAATGGTAATACAAGTAAAATAACTTGTTAAAACACATTTCAAATGAAATGCCACGTAAATAAACATTAAGGTGCGACACATCGGTCTTGTTTTCAGTCAACAACAAAAAATACTTTGCCATCTTGTCATTGGACCTAAAAGTGTAAAATTCGCAGAGGAAATTTATTTTAATTGTTTTCAATGTCGTTATCGCCTGCCACTTAATAGCGAACGCGATAAAACGACCCTTCTGAACATGGGATCCTTAAACTAACTCAAGTTCCGAAAAAGTGCTCATTTGAGAAATGTTCTCTGCAAGAAAAGAGTGGCACTACTAATTATGTCTTAACATGCCTGTAGTAGTAATATAGCCTGAACTACTAGGTGAGACTCCATAAGGTCTCGTGTGTAATATGCAGTAACATGAATATTAAGCAGCATCGATTATCATAAATGCAAACATAGGAGAAAAGCACGCCACTTACTAAAGCAGCTTGAAGCCAGTATTGGTTAGTAGCACGGCCGAGTGTCCAAGCACAATGAAGACGCTGATCTGCCGTTTAAAAGTCATTTTGAGGGCTGAGCTGCTGCATGATGGTCAGCTCATCAATGAGCTGCTTGAAGGTGATTCTCTTCTCGGGCGCTTGTTCCCAGCATTTACGCATCAGGTTGTACACCTGTCCAGACAAAACAACTCATTAGTCTCTTTTATACTTCTAAAGGTGTATCCATTTAATCCTTGTCATGGCACACTGGCTCAGTGCATATAATAAACATGCACATTAGGGATGTCCGATAATATCGGACTGCCGATATTATCGGCCGATAAATATTTTAAAATGTAATATCGGAAATTATCGGTATCGGTTTCATGATTATCAGTATCGGTTTCAAAGAGTAAAATGTATGACTTTTTAAAACGCCGCTGTGTACACGGACGTAGGGAGAAGTACAGAGCGCCAATAAACCTTAAAGGCACGCAGGTACTTCCTTTGCGTGCCAGCCCAGTCACATAATATCTACGGCTTTTCACACACTCACACAATTGAATGCAATGCATACTTGTTCAACAGTCATACAGGTTACACTGAGGGTGGCCGTATAAACAACTTTAACACTGTTACAAATATGCGCCACACTGTGATCCCACACCAAACAAGAATGACAAACACATTTCAGTAGAACATCCGCACTGTAACACAACATAAACACAACAGAACAAATACCCAGAACCCCTTGCAGCGCTAACTCTTCCAGGACCCCGCCCACCTCAACCTCCTCATGCTCTCTCAGGGAGAGCATGTCCCAAATTCCAAGTTGCTGTTTTAAGGCATGTTAAAAAAAAATAATGCACTTTGTGACTTCAATAATAAATATGGCAGTGCCATGTTGGCATTTTTTTCCATAACTTGACTTGATTTATTTTGGAAAACCTTGTTACATTGTTTAACGCATCCAGCGGGGCATCACAACAAAATTAGGCATAATAATGTGTTAATTCCACGACTGTATATATCGGTATCGGTTGATATTGGTATCGGTAATTAAGAGTTGGACAATATCGGAATATCGGTAAAAAAGCCATTATCGGACATCTCTAATGCACATACTTCATTGCCTGCAAATACCAGATCTGTGTCTGGTTATATTTAACAACTTCAGGGGGAGCCCTGGAGCCAAACACATTAAAAAAAAACACAATGGCTCTTCAAGAATAGACTAACTTGTCTCAATTTTAGATACCCATCTTCTGTATGAGGTGTGTCAGAGAGGTTCCAGGACTGCTGTAAGCAAAGAACCAGCGTCCTCTGCAGTGGACATTTCTTTTCCGCCTTCACATTTTTTGGGGGGGAAATGCTGTTATGCAAAACACAAATGTCCACTGCAAAGGACGCTTGTCCTCAGGAGTATATTTCAAATTGCAGTTGATTGTTTTTTGTCAGACTTATAATTTTTGAGAGACAAAAAATGCCCGTATGCAAAACACAAATCGTCACACTGTTAAAATAATCAACCAAGTCATTTTGTAAAAAAAATTGTTTTTTTTGCTAAATCATCTTAGTATGCCGGCCACCTATTGTAAACTCATCTACATCCTCAGTTGACCAGATCATGTGATTTTACCACTTCAAGATAAAAATGGCCTATGAGAAATAAATGACCAACAATTTTTTGAACATGCTTTTGTGACTTAAGCAAGATATGGTAACACTATTTTAAAGCTGTCCACATAAGAGTGACATAAGCATGTCATGAACATTAATGACAGTTTTAAGTAACATTTATGCTCATGATCATGTTACCATAAGCTTGTTTAAGTTACAAAGGCAAGTTCAGATAATTGCCTCGGTGTTAAATTACATAATTTACACACAATGCCATTACTGTGCCAATAACCTTCTTTTGGTACATCCTTTTTGAGTCAAATGATCAATAAATGTCATGTGTTACACTTTTGGTGAAGTTTTGGTGTTTCCTGAAAAACTTGAAAAAATCAGTTAGGTGATTATTTTAACAGGGTGACGAGATGTCAACTGCAGAGGATGCTTGTTCTCAGGAGGATATTTCAAAACGTCCACTGCAGTGGACATTTGTTCTTCATCTATTTGCTTTGTCTAACTTACAAATTTGGAAGGGAATTGCCGTTCAGCAAAAACACAAATACTCACTCTAGAAGATGCTTTGTTTTGGGCCTATTTCTTTAATCAGACTTTCACATTTAATAAATGATAAATGATAAATGGGTTATACTTGTACAGCGCTTTTCTACCTTCAAGGTACTCAAAGCGCTTTGACAGTATTACCACATTCACCCATTCACACACACATTCACACACTGATGGCAGGAGCTGCCATGCAAGGCGCTAACCAGCAGCCATCAGGAGCAAGGGGTGAAGTGTCTTGCCCAAGGACACAACGGACATGACTAGGATGGTAGAAGGTGGGGATTGAACCCCAGTAACCAGCAACACTCCGATTGCTGGCACGGCCACTCTACCAACTTCGCCACGCTGTTCCTGTTATCCAAAACTTAAATGTCCGCTATAGAGGACACTTGTTCTCAGGAGAATTGTGTAAGTCTGACAGAAGAAAAGAGAACAAAAACTAAAGTCTACTGCAGGACATTTGTTCTCAAAAAGATATTTCCAAGCGTTCTCTGGAGTGGACATTTGTTTTGTGTCAGACTTATAAATTCTTTCAGGAAAATAGCCATTAAGCAAAACAAATGTCCACTGCAGTGGACACTTGTTTTGCTTACATTTGCTTGTTTTCAAGAAGCTTTTTCATTAGTTTTGGCTCTACTGACTTTGTCAGACTTTCTGTTACTGCACTGCAACAACATAATTTCCCCATTGTGGGATAAATAAAAGTCTATCCTATCCTAGGGCTCGGCAATATATCGAGTTTGTAAGATATGTAGATATACTTTTAAACAAGATATGAATTGAGAAAATATCGTAATATCGATATAATTTATTTCACGTTAAAATTACCAAAGTGAAGTGAAGTGAAGTGAATTCTATTTATATAGCGCTTTTCTCTAGTGACTCAAAGCGCTTTTACATAGTGAAACCCAATATCTAAGGCCGCTAATTTGTTGTGTTCATTGTTCTCCCCCGATTCCCTCCATGCGCTACTAAACCCCCCCCTTCCTCCTTCTCTTCTAAGATGTGCGTGATGAGTCACGATTGGTTAGGGACAGGCCAATCAGAGGCAAGATAGGGCGGGTCATCGAACCAGAAAGAGAACTCACAACAGACATCCCAAATGACGACGAGATTCGAAGAAGAGAAGAGGGAATGATCAAGATTTATATATTTAAAAAACTAGTGGAAGATGGCAGAGGGATTCTCTTACTTAGATTTTTCTTTTAGAGATGTCGACGACGTCTAGGAAACCCACAATGCGTGTACTTGGCCACATTTGGACAAATGTATGCGTCTGGATAAAACATTCATTTGAGTTGTTTACCATGTAAGCCCAAATCCAAACTGTTCTCCATTTGCCAAGCATATTTCGCTTGAGAAATGCTGCCAAAAATGTATGCTGAAGTGAGAAAGATCATAGCCGCACAATTAAATCCAGTCACTTACTTGACGCTGACCAGAACCGTACATAGTTGACTAGGAATTAAAAAGTGCCTGCCTGCAAATGTACTTTTTATCTGAGTTTGATACATTTTGTATTATTTGCACAGCCATGTTTATTTATTTTATGTAGAAATACTATTTTTTTAATTTTATTTATGTTGTGTAATTCTATGCTACTTAAACCGTTTTTTTGTGTGCTGTTAATACCTATCTTGACTAACTGGGTTAATAAAAGTGCCACTGACTGTTTACAGTACACTTGTCATTCACTTCAATTTCACTGAATATCGCTCAAAAATAAATATATTTATATGTATACTTTCACCGGAAAATAAATAAAGATATATATCGAGTTTAAGTAAAAATATATCGAGATATACTTTTTCGTCGCCCAGCCTTATCCTATCCTACACATTTTTGGGGGGAAAAAATTCTGTTTTGCAAAACACAAATGTCCTCTGCAGTGGACATTTGTTTATGGTCTTTGTTTTGTCAGACTTACAAAATTTGGGATAAAATTTCCCTGTTACGCCAAACATGTTCTCAAGAGGATATTTCAAAGCATCCTCTGCAGTTGACATTTGTATTTTGCACAACAGGGCCCTTTTTTACCCAACTTTTTAAGTTTGACAAAAGAAAGAGACCAAAAACAAATGTCCGCTGCAGAAGACAGTCCTCAGGAAGCTATTTCTAAGCTCCAGCACGCTGATGTTGTTTTTGGTGAGGAACTGTCAGATACTCGGAGCATGGCGAGCAGGCGCATTGTCATACTGTCACTACTCTCGCCTCTTCTCGCGCACTGAACCAAGCTGCTGTGTGATTTTTTGGCCCGCAGTGTGTGACGCCCCTCACATTTTGACGTTGAAGGCAAATCAACATCAAAAGTCCTGAAACTTCTCTGACACACCTCATGTATGGCAGAATTGTGCTAAAGATTCATGTAAGATTCACCGCAAACTAGAAGAAAATGTTCCCCCAAATTCTAGTACACTTGAGACTAAAAACAATGACTTTAGTGATTCTTGTAAAATTGATGTACAATAAATAGTGAATATTTTGTATGTTGAGATGGTCAGCAAAGGGAGAAAGAAAAGCATCTCTCACAGGTTCAGGACAGCCGTCAGGACGTGGAAGCCTCTTCCCCTCGGCCAACACGTTTACCAAGAGAATGATGGTCGTCTGACCTTGGCATTTACCCATTAACCTGGAGAACATCTGCAAGGTAAAGAAGGTAAGGTGGAGGTGTAAGCAATATTAACATTGTTGTGTCAGCATTTACAATAATACCAAATCAAATTTGATATTTTAGCAAAATCTAAAAATATACTGTGGGGCAATTGAACACTATCTACCTCCATTGGATTCTTGAGGGGGTCACAGTAGGTGATGAGCTCGTACATTGTCACCCCGAACGACCAGACGTCTGAGGCAAAGTAGAACTTGCAGAGAGTCAGGCACTCCGGAGCATACCTGCGAAACAGACAAACATGTCCCAAAGTGGTTTATTTGCCAAGAGCAACACACGATGAGGTGATTCCAGGCTCCAAGGAAATGTAAATAGAGATGCATAGTGTTCATGTCACACAATGCTGATCGTATATTCACCAGAAAACAGGGCTGACATGGTCATCCTTGGCAGTGTAATACACTTCATTGTCCTTAATGCTCTTGGTCAGACCGAAGTCGCCTATCTTCACCGTCCTCTCATTCTCCACCAGCACGTTTCGGGCAGCCAGGTCTCGGTGGATGTAGTTTTTAGATCCCAGATAATCCATTCCCTGAACACAGTAGATGACATATAGTTCACTGGTGACCATGGACTTGTTGCCATGAAGGGAGTGAAGAAACAGTCATTGGGGCTCACTCTTACAGAGACTTGCTTATGGGGGCACCCGCTTAAATACGCAATCGACAGACTTCTTGGGAGTGAGACCAACGCTGTAACATTTACTTGTGACCTGTTAATAAATGCGTGTTCAATCTTTCAGAAGACCTGACCTTTGACTGTCTTTAACAGACGTGATTTAAAAGTCATTAAAGAGGGAGATGTCAAAATCACTACATGGAGATTGTTCCAAAGCTTTGGAGCAACCGCAGATAAAGTGAAATCCACTTTGTATTTTAATCGATTTTTAGGGAAGACAAGGAGAAATTGAGCAGCAGACAGCAGAGACCTTGTGATGGTGTACATTTTTAACAGTTCAGACATATATATATATATATATATATATATATATATATATATATATATATATATATATATATATATATATATATATATATATATACATACATATATATATATATATATATATATATATATATATATATATATATATATATACATACATATATATACATACATATATATATATATATATATATATATATATATATATATATATATATATATACATACATACATACATACAGGTAAAAGCCAGTAAATTAGAATATTTTGAAAAACTTGATTTATTTCAGTAATTGCATTCAAAAGGTGTAACTTGTACATTATATTTATTCATTGCACACAGACTGATGCATTCAAATGTTTATTTCATTTAATTTTGATGATTTGAAGTGGCAACAAATGAAAATCCAAAATTCCGTGTGTCACAAAATTAGAATATTACTTAAGGCTAATGCAAAAAAGGGATTTTTAGAAATGTTGGCCAACTGAAAAGTATGAAAATGAAAAATATGAGCATGTACAATACTCAATACTTGGTTGGAGCTCCTTTTGCCTCAATTACTGCGTTAATGCGGCGTGGCATGGAGTCGATGAGTTTCTGGCACTGCTCAGGTGTTATGAGAGCCCAGGTTGCTCTGATAGTGGCCTTCAACTTTTCTGCGTTTTTGGGTGTGGCATTCTGCATCTTCCTTTTCACAATACCCCACAGATTTTCTATGGGGCTAAGGTCAGGGGAGTTGGCGGGCCAATTTAGAACAGAAATACCATGGTCCGTAAACCAGGCACGGGTAGATATTGCGCTGTGTGCAGGCGCCAAGTCCTGTTGGAACTTGAAATCTCCATCTCCATAGAGCAGGTCAGCAGCAGGAAGCATGAAGTGCTCTAAAACTTGCTGGTAGACGGCTGCGTTGACCCTGGATCTCAGGAAACAGAGTGGACCGACACCAGCAGATGACATGGCACCCCAAACCATCACTGATGGTGGAAACTTTACACTAGACTTCAGGCAACGTGGATCCTGTGCCTCTCCTGTCTTCCTCCAGACTCTGGGACCTCGATTTCCAAAGGAAATGCAAAATTTGCATGGTTGGGTGATGGTTTGGGGTCCATCGTAGTCGAAGATGACGTAGCTTCCATTTTGTTGCTCTGGTCGGTGGCTATCGTTGCTGGCGACGATGCCACGCCATATGACTATGAAGTCCGATCCTGGAACCACACGTCCTGCCACAGTGGGGACATGTCAGGCCTGGATCAGGGGGCTGGGATGGTTCTGGAACTGCAGGGTGGTGTCTTCGCCTCCGCTGATCCCTCCGGTGTTGGTTCCGACACTCCTCCAAATACATGACCCCGTCATGGCACAGCAAACGCCACAGCGATCGATTGGCTGCAGCTGTCTCAAGTTCGTGGGGTTTGATGTTGCACCTCTTCAATATCCCTTTCAGTTGGTCTTTGTACCTCAGCTTTTGTCCTCCGGGCTTTCTGCTGGCTGAAAGGAGCTGACCATAAAGCATCTGACGAGGCAATCGGTGTCCTGGCATCCGGATGGTGTGACCAACCCACCGGAGTTGTCGCTTTGCCAGGGTGGCCTCTATGCTTATGGACTCAGTGCGCTGCAAGATGTCCGTATGAGGAACTCGGTCCTGCCATGTGATGCCAAGAATGCGTTGGAGACATCTGATGTTAAATGCATCAAGGCAGCGGATGTGTCTGCGGTATATTGTCCAGGCTTCTGACCCATACAGCAGAGTTGAAACACACACCGCCCTGTAGACTAACACTTTCGTTGAGGTTCGAAGGTGGTTGTTTTCAAACACCCGGGAGCGCAGTCGTCCAAAGGCAGAGGAGGCTGAGTAGATACGAGCCTGGATGTCATCATCAATCTGGCATGTTGGGGTCAGAATACTGCCGAGGTAGCAAAACTGCTCAAAGAGCTTGAGGGGTGTGCCGCTAATGGTAAAGACAGGGGGTGTAGGGGATGGGGACCTCTCCTGGATGAGAACCTCTGTTTTCTGAATGTTGATCACCAGATCTAGTGAGCGGTAGACTGATGACATGGTGTCTAGTGCATGCTGCATGGCATCAGGAGTGTGAGCGAGGAGTGCTCAGTCTGCATATTGCAGCTCCTGGATGTTGGTGCCTGCCATCTTCGTCTTTGCCTGTAGGCGCCGGATGTTGAATAGGCTCCCATCCAGGCGAAACTCGATGGAGACACCACTATCCTTCGTGATGGACTGCCGGAATAGGAGTGTGGCTGCTGCCAGGAAAAGATTGAAGATCGCTGGGGCCAGTACACACCCCTGCTTCACCCCTACTTTCACGGGGAAAGAGGAAGACTGCTCACTGCCTACAAGTACACAGGCCTGCATACCATCATGAAACTGTTTTAGTATGTTGAGAAACTTGGGGGGGGACACCAAACTTCTTGAGGATGCTCCAGAGCAAATCACGGTCAACTGTGTCAAAGGCCTTGGTGAGGTCAATAAAGGTAATGTAGAGGTCCTTGTTTTGTTCCCTGCATTTCTCCTGGATTTGACGGGCAGCGAAGACCATGTCTAGTGTACTTCGGTTCTTTCTGAAGCCACACTGTGTCTCTGGGAGGATGCCCTCTGTTAGAAATGTAAGGCGAGAAAGCATAATCTTTGCAAGTACCTTGCCGGTCACTGAGAGAAGGGAGATGCCACGACTATTTCCACAAGATGATTTATCTCCTTTCCTCTTGTAGATGGTGACGATGTTGCTGTCTTTCCATTCTTGAGGCAGGGCCTCCCTGTGCCAGATGGCTAGTATGAAGTGAAACAGCTTCCGCTTCAGTAGATAGCCTCCCTTCTTTAGGATCTCAGCCGGAATTCCGTCAGGGCCAGGGCTCTTGTTGTTTTTGAGGCTCCTGATTGCAGTAAGAACCTCACTGAACATGGGAGGGTCATCAAGGAAGGGAGAAAGCGGGAGATCTGGGAGTGCATTGAGCACTAATGGATCAGAGGGGTTTATTTTATTGAGCAGTGAGTCGAAGTGCTCAGCCCAACGCTCAAGAATTTGTTGTTTATCCTTGAATAACACGTGTCCGTCTGCGGATCTTACTGGAGCGATGCTTCGCTTTTGTGGGCCATAGATGGATTTTGCAGCAGCGTAGAATGCGTAGGTATTATTAGCATCTGCATATCCCTGGATCTCCTGGGCTGTTTTGAGCCACCACTCATTTTCCATGAGCCGCAGTTGTTTCTGTGTCTCAGCTCTGGTTGTTTTATAATGGTGGAGGAGTGATGGAGAGTGAGGGTTGGAGAGCAGGGCAGCATGGGCTTTGCGCTTGGCGTCCAGCAGCTCCTGTATTTCTACCGAGCTGTTGTCGAACCAGTCTTGATGGTGCTTCTGAGTAAAGCCGATGGTTTCAGAGGCAGCTTGATGTAATGCTGACCTCAGTTTTGCCCACTCACTGTCCATGTCACAGGTGGTGCCGTAGTCCTCCAAGGTGGAAAGTCCCGTAGCCAGCTTGCTGCGGTAGTGAGATGTACACTCTGGAGAATCCAGGGCCCTGCAGTTCAGTCGCTTTCTTGGCTGCTGTTTCTTGTGTGGGGGTCGGATTTTCATCCTCAGCTTGGATCTGATCAGCCGGTGGTCAGTCCAGCATTCAGCCCCACGTAAGGCTCTGGTTATGCAGACGTCTTGTCGATCTTGTTGCCGTGTAATTATATAGTCCAGCAGGTGCCAATGTTTGGACCGTGGGTGCATCCAAGATGTTATGTATTTCTTTTTTAACTGAAAAATTGTGTTAGGGATGAGAAGTTGGTGCTCAGAGCACAGAGAGAGGAGTCGAATGCCGTTGTTGTTTATTTTCCCAGATCCATGAAGCCCGATTATTTTAGTCCAGAGCTGGGCATCTGTGCCAACTCGGGCATTGAAGTCACCCATGAGGACAAGCTTATTGGACTTAGGGACTCTGGATAGGGCAGCCGCAAGAGACTCGTAGAAGGCATCTTTGATGTTACTATCAGCATCCAAGGTAGGGGCATACGCACTGAGTAGCGTAGCAAACCGGCCTTTCACCAGGGGGATACGCCAGGTCATGAGCCGCTCACTGATGCCTTGGGGGGACTCTGGGATGTTATTGAGTAGTTTGCTTTTTACAGCAAAACCAACTCCATGGAGCCTACGTTCGCCTTCCGGGAGACCCTTCCAGAAGAAGGTATAGCCTTCACCGACTTCTGTCAGGGAGTCTTCACCCGACAACCGAGTTTCACTGAGTGCTGCGATGTCGACATTGTATCTCTTGAGCTCATGTGCAATGAGCGCCGTCCGTCTATGAGGTCTCTCCGTCCCATCCTGCGTGTCGAGGAGGGTGCGGACATTCCAGGTAGCCAGGTGTATAGTCATATACTTTCCTTTGTTATGTTTTCGACCGCAGTAGGGGATGCCTTGGTGGCTGCGGTTTGCCACCCAGGTGTGAGGAAGTACTTTTTGACCACATTCAATAATCCATCTATCCATTTTCTACCGCTTGTCCTTTTCGGAGTAACGGGGGTGCTGGAGCCTATTCCAGTCGTACTCGGGAGGAAGGCAGAGTACACCCTGGACAAGTCTCCTCCTCATCGCAGGGCCCACACAGATAGACAAACATTCACACTCACATTCACACACTTGGGCCAATTTAGAGTTGCGAATCAGCCTTTCCCCAGGTGGATGTCTTTGGAGGTGGGAGGAAGCCGGAGTACCCGGAGAGAGCCCTGGCAGCCACAACGGGAACATGCAAACTCCACACAGAAAGAACCCGAGCCCAGGAATCGAACCCAGGATCTTTTTGGTCATAACATCCACAATATAACATTTTCATATCGTTAAATGCCCAGTTGGCAACGATTCCACCTGCTAGGTCTTTTTTTTTTTTTGTAGAAGCTGACTCAGGGAGAAACGCACAAGAATTCCAATGTACCTGTACTGTCCTGTTCTGTTCCTGTGCAAATAGCAATAAACATCTATTCAATTCTATTTTTTATGAGCAATGGCCAAATTACCACCAAATCTTTTTGTGGCAGGACTCCAAAATATAAATGTATGGGACTGGATTTAACATGAACAAATGGTGCCACTTGTTTTTAAACTACTATAGTTGGTTGCTACCAGGTAATTTGACTAGAACTATAAAATCTCATTTACAGCCATAATTATTGTTGTTTATAAAATGTTTGTAGTTTGAACATGCTTTTCCTAAGTCAACATTACAGATGAGCAGAATGAGCTCCATTATCTCCACGGCTGCATAAAACAGCGCCGTTTAAAATCAACTGTGTTACCTACCCGGCATATTTGGGTGGAGTAGCTGAGCAGAGTGCTAAGACTGGTCTTGCTTTTGTTGCCGGGCAGATAATCCTTCAAACTGCCCAAAGGAAGGAACTCCATGATCAGCTTTGTGGCCTGACCACCTGCTCACACACAAGTCAAAGGGAGAGACATGAGTCGTGTTGAACAAGCTAAACATGTATAGCTTCATCAAATGCACTATTGTTAGTGCACACAATTATATCCGCTTACCTTCCTCCAAGCAAATGCCTTTATACTTGACAATGTTTTCATGGTACAGTGCTTTCAGTATATTAATTTCACTAGAGAGGTTGTTCCCGTTCTCCT
Source organism: Nerophis lumbriciformis (assembly GCF_033978685.3). Classification (NCBI taxonomy): domain Eukaryota; kingdom Metazoa; phylum Chordata; class Actinopteri; order Syngnathiformes; family Syngnathidae; genus Nerophis; species Nerophis lumbriciformis. The sequence continues at coordinate 24,829,940 of NC_084561.2, read as the reverse complement.
GTCCACTCTCAGGCTTCAGTGACTTGACCGCCACTAATTCACCTGTGCGATCTCCTCGAGGATCGTAACGACAAAGGCCCACCTTCCCAAAGTGGCCCTTAAGGTAAATAATATTTTTTGTAAGATATATATTGTGACCAAATGTGGAAATAAAGTAACAAAAGTTATAAAACAGTCAAAACAGTTAGTTCACCTCTCCCAGTTCTCTGATATTTCTCAGGAATCTCCTCTCAAATACAGTTGGGTCCACTTCAGGTGTAGGCTGTGGTTTGATAGCTGGATCTATGAGAGAGGAAAAGATTATTGGCTAAATCCTCCTTTTATCCAAATGAAAGGCATGTTTTATAACCTAGAATAACTTTGACGAGCCGAAACGCGATGCTTCTCTCAATGCTGCCGCGCAGCATTAGCTGCTTCCTCTTTACAGTTTATCGACAGTTGGCATCCATACATGTTGCATTACTGCCATTTTTACTTTCATTTTAAAATTACATTACAATCTCTCTGTTTGAGTCCAGTGCAGCATAAATTATAGTTAGCTCTTTGGTTACAATGCACCACTAAAAATTGTTTGTCTGCGTTGGCGCTTATAATAACAACATCGCTAACATTCGGTTAATATTCAGGTCACGATATCTAAATAGAGCATTGTATGCGGGTTTTGGAAGGTTATTTGAAGAGTTTTGTGGGCAGAATAGAGAGCCCCCATTGACTTTATTGTTAGCAGACTTTTTAATGTATTTATTTATTTTCGAGTTAAAATGCAGAAAAAAAGAAAAACGTGTTCATGTCTCATATAGGGATTGTGAATGATAGACAGCACATCTCTGTCTAATTTTTGCGTATTTCCAGTATGACTGATTTGCCGATATGGTCAGTTTGCAGAAGCATTCGTCCAGTGACGTCAAGCTACAGAAATTGTCAAAGACATTCGGAGCGGAATATTCAAAATGGCTGACTTTATTTGTGGCATTTTGTGACATTTAGACAGAATTTTCACATACCGTATTTTGCGGATTGTAAATACAATTGGATATGGTTTAATAGATACAATAAAACACAATTAAGCATGTAAAGTCAACTTGTTTTTCCAGTCTACTGGTACTTTAAGAAACACAAACCGAATAAAAAATATATGTTTTGGTGTACCAGCCTTGTCTCAGTGTACAAACTTTTCATCCACCTATTGTGCGCCTCGCAGCACTGCGATTGTGGGCGAGCTGATCGTTTTTTTGTGCTTATTCTGTCAGCACAGCAGTGCTCTCATTAGCTACTGTTTGTGGTGTGCTTTTTAAGTGTGTTTTTTTTTAGCATGCTTCTAATTACAGTATCTCTAGATAGCACTGTGTGATCATGGCACCGCTAACAATAAGTTGTCTGCGTTAGCCTTTATAATGGCAATATTGCCAATATGTGATTAATATTTAGGACATGAGATGTAAATGGAGTATTGTTGGTGGTTTTAAGAGGGCTTTACCAATGAACCAAGGAGGATCCATTGTATAATTACATTGAAACAAGAGATGTAGCATATCAAATGTATATAACCCCTAAACTCTTACTTTTTTCCTCCAGTTTGTCAATGTCTCTCACGATAGCCCTGAAAAAAGGTCTCTTCTTTGGGTCATAGTTCATGCAGTGGATCATCAGCTCAGCCAACTCTCTGTAGTCAGGAGTAGCCAGCTGGCATTCTGTTTCATAAAACCTCTCCTTCTGCTCAACACAAAACACATGGGACGAGAATGAAGATGTAAAAACAGACTCTTGACTGGTTTGGCAAAATGGAGGCGAGATCATTGCAGTGAAGGATGGAAGATTAAGGAGGGACATCAGATTGTAGACTGCTTGTCACCCAACCTCTGTGAGCTTCTTTTCCATGAGGGGGACCTCTCCATCATAACAGATCTCCCACAGAGTGGTCCCAAAGCCCCACTTGTCAGCTGCAACACTCAGGGAAGATACATTCTTCACACACTCTGGAGCAATCCAGGGGATGCGATTCACACACTCTGTCAAAAAAAAAAAAAGATCAACAGTGTAAGAGGGAGTTGTAATAAATCCATGGGTGAAAAAAACAACATATACAAGTTGATCAACAAAACAAATTTTGCATACAATATATTAACATTGGTCATCGCGCACAAGCCAGCCCTACACTTGCCGGGCTCAAACCGGCGACCACATAAGCAGAACTGATTTAGTGCTGTACGGTGTGACAAAATTACTCGCAAATGCGCCTAAAAATAGACCTTGCGACTTAAAAAAAAAAAAACTGTTGCACAAGTGCGAAAATGGATTTCAACCCTTATATCGCATTTTGCTTAAAATAAATACATCCAAATTTGATAAAACTAGAGTAAAATTTTCGCCCATCTGTATAGCATGTTTGAAATCAATTTAAACCATAACCAAATGATTGATCACTCGCGCAAATTATATGATGATGTCATATTGACATGGCCCTGGTCAAGCAACCACCTGCTCATCGCCACAAGTATATTAGCAATCTGTGGGAAACACTGTTACATGTAAAATTATTTAACTTCCCTATCATCATATTTTCAATTACAACTTTATATTGAAAGCAAAAAAAATATTTTCAAAAATAAGCTTCCAATGGCCTTAATAACCAAAATCTAAGGATGTGACAAAGAGGGAAAAGGTGGAGAAGAAAGACCGGGGGAAATGGGAGTGGCAGAAGGAGAGGAACTAATTGAGTCCATGCAAAAGTGGCCCTTAAGGGTGATACGATTGTTGGGGAAAGTGGAATATAATTAGTCTATATTATAAATGTATTCAAATAATAATGCCTACTTATACAGTGCAAATAAACAACTACACAATAACATTATTGTTTAATAATTAATTGTGACATTAAAAGTCAAGCATTTGAAAGGATCTTTAATATGTATCATAGGATTGTTGTGTGTACCAAATAAAAAGCCCAGGGAGTGCATGAAACAAGGCTGCTTGTGCTGCAATTTCCCTTGTGGATCAATAAAATTTGTCTAAGTCTAAGTCCAAATCCAAGCAAGTGGTAAAAACGAAAGCAAAACTATTCTGGACAAGACAATGTGTGTATGCAGAAATAAATCTGTAATCACATGAGTGCCAAGTGTCGTATGAAAGAGCTGGATATGGATTTACTTTTACTTGCAGAAGACAGTTGTAGTTTAGGTTTCATTATTTGTAACCCAAAGTAAGTGTTACGTCATCTACCTACCCTCTCTAGTGAGCACTGTGATTGGTATTCCTGAGTCACTGAGCTTGATGAAGGGCCCTTCTTCATCAGCTTCCAGTCCATCTCTCGCCAGCAGGATGTTCTTGGCACACACAAAACCGTGGACCAACTTTTTGTCCTCCTGCAAAAAAAAGTATATATATATATATATATATATATATATATATATATATATATATTTTGAGATTTATATTAAGATTTGCTTAAACCAGGTTTGTGTCTTTCACACTGGTGGTGTCTTTCTTACCAAGTAGCTAAGAGCTGAGGCCAGCTGCTTGGCCACCTGGAACTTCCAAGATGTGCTAAGTGGACATATCTGTCTCCTCATGAACAGATCCAGTGGTCCTTGCTCGACCAACTCTTCCACGATGATATCTGGTTACACCACAAAAAAAATTCAAATGAGGTAAGACAAAGTGCTCTTCCATAATAAGCACATTATTTAGGTCACTCTTAACAGGCACTTACTCTCCAGATGGCGGACACACACTCCATACAGAAGCACTATATGCTTATGGGAGACTTGCCGCATCATACTTGCGGTTTCAAAAAAGGCCTACCAACAGTAGGGAAACATTTGAATAAGAGTAAGGTATTGTATTTTGTGGATACTTTAAGTTATGTAATTACATGTTTCAGAATGTGTGAAAGTGAAAGCCAATCTCACCAGAGATAAGTCTCTGTGTCCTGAACCAAGCACTTTGAGAACCACCCTAAACTCCTGGAAGGATCCATAACCTGCATCCTCGTCGCCATTTACTCTCAGTGTGCCAGAGAAGATGTTAGTTCTTGTGCCCAGTCCGAGGTGTTCCTCCTAGTGCACAGCAGAGAGAGAGAGCATTAGCAAAGTGTCAGTAGAAAGAGTTGGATCAAAGACAAACAACGACCAAGTGGGAAGAGAGCACGGAGCCAAAGAAAACGAGATCATTTAAAACTGAAAAAGACTGACATTGTGGTGAAATGTTTGCACTGTCAAACAGAGCTGACATTTTACAACAGCACTACACTGATGATGCAGCACGTCACTATGTAGTATATAGTTATGGTTCATGTTCCTTTGGTTAGACTGCTTTTTTTTTTTTTACTTTTAAAAGTTTTAACTTATTTTTTCCTGATGTAAGTAATAAGTGGTGATGCTTCTGAGGTAAAGGTACATTTTTTATGTTATGTGTATTTATAAGAAAAAAGAATAAAAGGTAATTCGAAAAATCCTTGTTTATTTCAACTATTCCGCCTAAGACACGCATTTAGGCTAGAAAGTGTGTTTTATTTGATTACTAGATTAAACAAACAAAATAATCAATAGATTACTCGAATACTAAAATACAGTAATCGATACCTGCAGCGCTACACTACAAGACGTTGCAGACTGAACGCTTGCACAAGTATTAACAAAGGAGAAACAGAAATTAAGTGTACCTGTTCAATTTCCTCCTTGCTAATGCGATGGATAATGACCTGGCTCTCCTGCATGGGTGTCTTGGGGACTGGTGCTCTATCTTTAGTGACCACCAGCAAGTTAGAAATTTCTGCAGAAAACACACCCACATTTCAGTTTCAATTTCATTTGAAGCATGTTGAATATTCATAAGCGCACATTTTTGATCAAATTATTAAATGTTCAAAAGGAGTGGGAAGAAGCAGAGTTTGTCTGGTTCCACCCCTATGCCATAAGAAGCATTTTAAAGAGAGCCAACTAAATCCCACATGAGTAAGCACATGGCGATGGAGGCAAGGAAAAACTCCCCTTAGGGAGGACACCTCGGACAGAACCCACCTGTGGGGTGACTGTCTCTACCAGTTGGGTTGGGATAGAGAGTCAAAGTAGATGGACAGAGGGTAGACAGAGACAGGAAATAGTTGAAAGAGTTGACGTTATTTACTTAATCCATACCATAGTTTAGTTCCACATACAGAAATACTAAATGTATTCAATGTTGTGAATACGAACAAATGCTTTGAATTCAGTTAATTCCCAAAATTGATTTTTTCTTCTCTTGTTGAGAAGTACTGTTGAACATTTCTGGGCAACCCATTGCTATTTGCTTTATATATGATTTTTGCGGTTTGAAAATGTACGTGATCAGTGAATTTCATATAATTTTTTTCTTTATATCTCGACACAGTAACATGTAAACAGCAGAGAACGGTACAGGGTATGGACTATATTTTGTTTTGTTCAATAGTGAAATATTTCATGCGACTTTATGTTGTATGTACCTAATGTGTGGTCTTTAACAGTCTTTTTTGTATTTTACAACCAATAAGTGGCAATGTTAGACTCTCAATTTTAAAATCATAATTGCTGTTTATAGTGATTGTCAATTATTAGGGATGTGCCAGTGGATCAAGCACCTATCAGACGGTTTTTGTGAAAAAGTACTCGATTGCCGATGAATGACTTTTAAAACCTATCACAAACGGCAATCCCCTCTGACTAACTGTATTTATTTTTATTCCCCAAGCTGGCAAGCAACAAGCAACAAATATTGTGTCTCCCCTAAATTAATAAAAATCCCCTCCATTCCGATAACTAAACTGCATTTCTTAGTATTTTAAGTAACATTTTCACTGGAGGACAAGGTTAAACATGTTAACACACCGAGAGCAAGCTAGGAGCAGGCATCATAAAAGCTAAGCTAACCGCTAAGACAGCTTGAAAACACAAAGAAATAATGCTTAGTAAACTTTAAGAAATGTAAATGGAACTGTGTTACACCTAAAAGTAAGCAGCTATTAACAGGGAATAAACAAGATTAATAAGAGTTTAGAGAGAGGATACAACTTGGTGCGTCAGCATTGTTGCAGCCTCAATCTATAAATGTGTGGTGTCCACACAGCACGCTAAAGTGATTAGGTCGACATCTTTATTTTCTCTAAATCCTTTTTGCTGTTTTTGTTCATGTTTACAAACTCGCTGAACACAGGCAGACCAAGTGCAAAAACAAAGGATTTAAAAAAGAAGTAGATAGTAGTTTTTGCTTTTGTTTAGTCGTGTACTATTGACTTTGTTTCAATCAAACAAATGCATGTAATAAAAAAGAATAAGATACTAGTTTAAATAATGTGTTGACAGTCTTAAACTGTCAATAGCACACACCATAAATAAAAATGTACAGTTAATACATGTAATCAGCATAAGTCTTGGTATGTGCCAATCTCAATCATGGATGATCGGTTTTTAAATCTGCAGCAAAATATCTTAATTGAACTATCCCTATTACGGGTGTAACGATTGATCGATGCATTGATAGATCTATATATATTCCTAAAATTGAAGTACCGGTATATTGATCTGTGCTCGGCAAGTTTGCTATTGATCTAAGATCACTTTAAAAGGAAATCAATCGACTATCGATACTAGAAAAAGGAAAACATTTGGTTGAAGAATGGCAGATTATATATGAAGTTTAACACTTTTAAAAATAAAGACATTGAACGTTAAGTCGATTTTGCCCGTCTGTGACGTCATCAAAACAAAAATGGCGAATAGCTACAGTGGCTGAGAAAGGCCACAACAAACGCAAAAGCCACAACACAATATAATTAAAGGGGCTGTTTGGAACATTTTTACACCAATGGCTAGAGGGCTCCAACTATCCAATGTATTTCACACAGTATATCCCGCCCTGTCAGGGCTTTTCCTACGAAATTACATAACGTACATACGGAACACATCCAAGCGCTTTAGCTTTCGGTGTTGTTAGCTAATAATAGCAATTTGGATAGATGGTGTTAGCTGTCATTGAATGTATATTCTATCTTAACAACAACATGACTGATTTTTAATTGCTTCACTTGGACTGTTTTTGTATGAGTGCATGCACTCCATGCACGTAGGTGTTGACGAGACCGGGTGAGTGACGGCCGTGAACACCAATACTTTTTATTCGGGCCGGCAAAAACATTTCATTACATAAACTTTGTAATTGTGAAAAATATCGACAATTGTCAAACAATCAACATAAGCTGATGGTGTTCTTGTTATATATCTTGCATATATAAAATGTTACTGTGAGGAAGTTGCAAACTTTAATTTAATTTAAACCTTTAATTACAACACAAGATATTTTAGCTACAGCACGATTGCAAAAGCCATAACAAATACAAACGACAAAACACAATATTTTAAAGCAGCAACACAACTTCAAGCCACAAAAGACTCGACCGCCACACCGGAAGTGATAGCGGAGCAAGTTAGGCGATGCACCAACTTACGGAACACAACAACATATAGTGTAGTGCAGTGGTTCTCAAATGGGGGTACGCGTACCCCTGGGGGTACTTGAAGGTATGCCAAGGGGTACGTGAGATTTTTTTTAAATATTCTAAAAATAGCAACAATTCAAAAATCCTTTATAAATATATTTATTGAATAATACTTCAACAAAATAAATGTTTAGAATTAAGTTCATGAATCCAGATGGATCTCTATTACAATCCCCAAAGAGGGCACTTTAAGTTGATGATTACTTCTATGTGTAGAAATCTTTATTTATAATTGAATCACATGTTTATTTTTCAACAAGTTTTTAGTTATTTTTATATCTTTTTTTCCCAAATACCGGTAGTTAAAGAAAGACCTCTACAAATGAGCAATAGTTTGCACTGTTATACAATTTAATAAATCAGAAACTGATGACATAGTGTTGTATTTTACTTCTTTATCTCTTTTTTTCAACCAAAAATGCTTTGCTCTGATTAGGGGGTACTTGAATTAAAAAAAATGTTCACAGGGGGTACATCACTGAAAAAAGGTTGAGAACCACTGGTGTAGTGTAACACTCAACACCCAACTATAAGCCAAGAAGAAGTAATTTCATGAGAAACAAATAAATACAAGAGATGGATGAATGAGGCAATAGAAATTAGGAAGTGAGGTGCCAACACAATCAACAGGGATGAAGAGGCATACATGCTTCCGCACACCTGGGACGCTGTCCATCATGGTAACGCCATGGCGGAGTACATATATGTAAGGAGTCAGGGAACTTTATTTAGCAGGTATTTCTACTGTTAAAATGTTGGTTACTGTATTTTTAATGGACATTTGCGTGTATGTTGAAAATGTGAGCACAAAAGGTTTCTTAATTCAACTTAAAGTGTTGGTTGTACTTTATTTAAGTAAGATGTGAATGCATTAGCCATTAATTGTCGTTTACTTGTTTGTATCTATAAAACAAGCATTTATACATAATTCCCTTACAGGAAGTAACATGAATATAAGAAACTTCATCTACTACCTTCTACCATGAATTGATTAACATGGACCCCGACTTTAACAAGTTGAAAAACGTATTTGGGTGTTACCATTTAATGGTCAATTGTACGGAATATGTACTGTACTGTGCAATCTACTAAAAAAGTTTCAATCAATCAATCAAAACCTACAGTGTACAGTATCCAGTATTTATTTCACAGTCACACTGGTTGATTTTGTTTTGCTAAAAATTTCACTGAATCGTTTTGGGATCTAATTGTTCTAAAAAAAATGTGTTTCTGAATCATATCGGCGACCACAAATGTCAAATCGAATTGTTGTTCAAACGAACCATTACACCACTAATCCATATAAATTATTATTATATGTATTGATTATTTTATTGTTCAAACAAAAAAACTGTTTGATTTGACATAGAAAGCAATAACTATGAGCTCTGCAAGATAACATAATTAACAATGTCCTTTGTAAGCTCTCTAAATAATATAAAATATGGATGAAAAAGAACGAGAGTTCTAAAACTGCATCAATGTAGCAATATTGTAAATATATTCATTGGAGTTGCCCTATTAAGTTCTATAACTTCCCACTAAGTAAACTTATCAGTGTATGTACTGTGTATTTGTGTATTTTGCGGGTGTGACGTTGAAACAAAAACCCACCCACTGTGGTTTAGGAAGAAGATCATGCACAATATCATCGTACCAGTATAAAAGTACTTGCCTTAATACGAACTCCTGATATAACCAGCAGTCACTCTTAAATCACATGTTTCTAGTGCTGCATAGTATTAACTTAAGCTAGCATTTAGACTTCATTGTCATATTAAGGGCTTTAACAATACATTAATAGCTGAAATGCAATTGCAAGGATAGATTAAGTGATGGATATAGTCAAACTGGAGAGAAGATGTTGAATCTTTCATATGTAACCCAAAACATAAAAAACTTGCAGCACTGAAGAAAATCTAATTAAACCAAAATGTACAGCCTCTCCTTCTGTGAAGTAAACAAAGGAGTTTTAGTTTGGCTGCGGAAACCCACATATACAACTCTCTTCCTCTCTGATACCAATGTGTGCATGTTAAGAGTGCGACATGCCTTTGCACTAGTGGTCGGCCTGTTTTTGGCACTATGTCACAAACACAACCACCCTGAGTTAGAAGTTATATCTCAGACAACATTTTTGCATTTTGGAAAGTAAGTCCGTCATCATGCATGTCTGATGCAATAAAGTTATGAACATTCAACAACTCTTTGATGCAAAGAGATCTAGAATTGGAAACTTACAGCACATTTAAGAATAGTACAGCATTAAATTTGACAATAATTGATCAGCCATTTATTTTAACAGCAGAAACAAATATGTCAATTTCAACAAAAAGAAACACTATAATTAATTGTTATTGCTTAATCCATATCTTGCACAGATTCACACTCACATTCACACTAGGGTCAATTTAGTGTGGCCAATCAGCCTATTTCTAGGTGCATGTCTTAAATAAATTATAACCATGCCACCTAGCTCAATGATATCATAATGCAGAGTTTACAATGGGCTCAAGTGTTCTGTAATATTCTGACACAGCAGTGAGTAAAATGTTATACGACTAATTATATTATTAGTGCATTACAGCGTTAGGAATTCCTAAGCTAAGTGTGCAAATATTTGGGGCTGCTTTATGCAGTTTCATCGAAGAAAATTAGCATGATTGGGTGGTTAAAGTTACAGTGGGGTAAATGATTCTTTAAGGAGGAACAACTATCCCCTTACAAAAAGAAAGACATGACATCAACAAAAACATGAAATCACAGTTATGAATTAATTTGTTTGATTGATTGACTGACAAAAGTATTTGATCCCTTATCAACCAGCACCATTTCTGGAAACCGCACACAAGTGTCATATTAGCCCTGGTTCTGACTTCATACGGTAGATCATGGATATTCAATTTGAATTGTTTTGGGGGTCACATTTCCAGAAATCTAAGGTTGAACTTTGGTTTTTAATATTATTCTTGTTTTGTATATTCCCCAACAGCAGACATTTAATTTTGGTCTATTTATTTTGTTCGAGTAACAGGAGAACACTGTTGACAGTCTTCAAAAAAGATAGTCAAAGATCATTTGTATGACATAACTCTAGTGTTTTTAGAATATACTCCAAAAATGTGTATCTCAAGATTTTTTAACTGAACTGGCGGGCCACTAGTTAAATAGTACGAATGACGAAAAAGAGGACCTAAAATGGAACCTTAACTAAAGAAATTAAACAAATGACTACTGACTGCATTCGAAGTAAACGAGCTACAGTTACAACTTAGTTACATAAATCACATTACAGAAAAAAAAGCATAACTCTCAAAAAGGAAAGGACTTAAAGGGGTGCCTTGAGGAACGCCTTAATTATATAAATCACAAGTTTGGACTCCAGTGTTCTGTGTTTGCTAACAGGGTTAAAATGTCAATGCAAGGACCTGCCAATGTGTCTACAGGGGTACAAGTTCATTTATACAACAAGAACACTCTAATGTTTTTAGGAATTTGCTACAAAAATGCCTTCCCCCAAGTTTAGAACTGAACTCTGTGTGGTTTATTTCTCATGGTGTATTTAGCCCCCGGGCCGGCTGTTGAATAGCCATGCTTTAGATGCTTGGTGAGAAAGAGAACAGTGTTGGTAAATAATCAATAACATCTGCAGTGAATCAAATACGTACAGTATGTAACCCATTGATTATACCTACAACTTACATGTGACAGCATGAGCAAACAACGATCATAACTTACCTCGAGGTTGTGGTGGGCAGCAGCGGCGCAGATGGAACTGAAGATTGTCAGAGCGAAGACTCTGACCCTCCAGGTGCTCCAAGAGCTCTCGGAGTGTGGGTCTGACAATTTCTGTGCCGTACAGTCGAAACTCATCTGGAGTCACCTCTATCTGGAAGTTCTTATAATGTCGCACAGGACGGGATTCCTTCAGGTCAATCTAGAGAAAAGAGGTTAGTTAAACAGCGAGACTAGAGTCAACAAGCTTTGGATACACTCATGTATTATAACTAAGAAAATGACATTAAACCTAAAGCCAAACAATTTAAGATAGTGAGTGGAATAAACCACTTCACCTCATTTTTCACCTCATTGCAGACCACAGTGATGATGATGTATTGGTATTCAGTGCAGCTCCAGCGTAGAATGTACATGCCTTCCTCATTACCCTCCTGACGCAGCTTTTGCACGGCATACTCCGTACTTAGGAGGGAAACAGTCAATTCAATTGAAGGTTGACAAAGTGACGATGTTAAACTGTTTGTGACAAAATCGTTTTTCCTCATAATCATTGTGCCTAAAATAGTGCAGCAGTGGGATTGGTAATAGTTTTAGTTAATCGCTAATATTAAATATTTACATTGAACAAGAGAGCACAGCCTACCAAGTCAAATTCCTTGTGTGTTTCACATACTTGGCCAATAAAGCTGATTCTGACTCTGATGATCAATTTCAAGATACTGTATCACTTTAGTGACTGCACAAATTCAACAATAAATCTGGATAAAACATTTGATGAATAAGTTTTAAATCAGGACAGAGTTCCAGTTTTGGCTGGATTTATTATTTGTGAAATGGAACAAGAAGTTATTCAATGGTAAATGGGTTAAACTTGTATAGCGCTTTTCTACCTTCAAGGTACTGAAAGCGCTTTGACACTGTTTCCACATTCACACACACATTCACACACTGATGGCGGGAGCTGCCATGCAAGGCCCTAACCACGACCCATCAGGAGCAAGGGGGAAGTGTCTTGCTCAAGGACACAACGGACATGACTAGGTTGGTAGAAGGTGGGGATTGAACCAGGAACTCTCAGGTTGCTGGCACGGCCACTTTCCCAACAGCGCCACGCCGTCCCCATTACAGACTCACGACCAGTGCTATAAATTTAATTATGAGTGACCAAACTGTGTCTGAAACAATTGTAACAAAGAGTTACAACTATACATTTCCCACACTAGATTTACTTTTTCCATCACTTGCCCAAAGTGAATAAACAGCATTCACAAATCCTTTACCATGTTGAATGTGTAGTGTACATTATGTCCCTGTGCTTCTTTATTGAAATTTTCAGAGCAGATCAAGCCTCTCATAATGGAAGCATGATGCATTGTGTCTATCGGTAGCATTCTGTCCACAGTCGTCCGTAATGTATTTTTATATTATCATCGTTAGCAAGTTTGAAATGTGTACTGCTATCTACAGGAACATAGGTATGAGCAACCAAGCTGTGGTTTTCAGTCAATCTAAATTGTTTGCTTTATTGTCCCATTAAGTCATGCACGGTGTAAATTAAAATTTTTAAAACATTTGAATAGTATGTGCCCACAAAGACGGCTTGAGTTAGGTTTATTTTAAAAACAGCTAAACCTGGTCACAAAAATAAATTTGCAAGTACAAACCAGATAGGACCGTGGCAGCCGTAAGTGATGTTGTGCACCACTGAAGAAGGAGCCACTTCCCTGCACAGGTAGTGGTGAGCATCCACTGTCAACCTGAAGTATCCATCCACAAGGGCTGCAAAGGACAACGCCTCAGTCCGAGATTTCATATGCAACTCCTGAAGAGACAGAGGTGATTGAACATCATTATTATTCCTGTTTATTGGGGTCTGAGAGGCCACGCAAATCCAAGCAGTTCTGTTTGCTAAATGCTACAAAAACAAGAAGCTGCTGACCATGTCAGTAAAATAGGTAATAATTAATAGGCATGAACATGGATCTGAGCAACAAGCATAAAATATCCTATTGAACACCAGTATAGATATGCGTTGTGATTACTTGTTCATCTCACCATTTTCTTGTGATCTTGTCTGTGAATTGTGACTATTGACTCCTTGATGGCAGCGTGCATGATCTCATGAAAGTCACAGAACCTCTCCCAGCCTTCATCAGCATCTTTTGTTCTCACTTTCCCATTCATCTTGTTCTTCTTTGACTTGCCCTTGTCTTTGGATATAACTGGCACCTATTTCAACGGCACACATGGGTTATGGTGTATTTTCAGTACACCAGGCAAATGCTTTCACATGAGAAGACAAGTATTTAAAAAGGAATGTCATATAATACACATCTCAATAAAATCTCTATTTGTAGCGGTAACAATGTAACAAATACAAGCTGCAGTTTGGTTTTAGATCCAGTTACTCCACCGAGACAGCTATTTGCTACATTAGTGAAAGATGAGGTTGTTTGGGCTGTGTTTCTGCCTCATAAGAAGGCATATGATACTGTCAATCATAAAAACTTACTTCCCAACATGTCATAATCCAGTATTTTTAGTCAGCAGCAGTCAGTCTGTCCACCAGCCTTTCTCAAGGATCAAATTTACTATTAGGACCAATTCCCAACTTTCTAAATGTATGCTGACAACACTGCACTTTTTCTTATTGGTAGTACAGTAATAACTCAACTTAAGAGTATTTTGAGATAAGAGCAGTCTCTCTGCTAATTGTTATGCTTCAAGTTGCAAGCAAAAATTTGAGGTACAAGCATCCCGCACCATTAATTGGCAGGGCAAATACCACAGTGAACCTCGTAGGATCCAACCAAAACATCCGGTCTTACGCTCCAGGATTAGCTTATAACTAGTGATCAACATAACTTTATTTTTTCAACTACTGGAAGGAAAACAGTGAGTGAAAGACAGTGATGAGAATGAAAAGTGGATGATATTATATTAAATAATAAAGATAAAGATACTGTATACTATATTAAAGAAAAAAATAACAACATGACTGAGCGTGTCACCATGGTGAAGCGGTTTGAGCGTATCAGTGCTACTCTGCACCCTACTGAAGCAGAAGCAGTCTAACACCAGCTATGAAAGTTAAAATCATATCCAAACGGCAGACAATTTTCCATGAAAATATGAAAAAGCTAATGGTCTGTTTGCAAGGAAGCAGCTGAAAGGAGATACTGTCGAACTTTACTCTCTAAGGTAAATGCTGTACATTATTATTGCATATTACTTCGTAAACTTACTGCATTTGTTAGTAGTACATTCTAATATAATGTAGGCGTGCAACGATACGTCGACAGTAAAATTTGTCGCAGACAAATTCATTTGTCAACAATAGTCGGTGATGTCATCACTCATGTTTTTTTCAGACGAAAGTGAGTTAATGTGGCCACTCACAACATCGCAGGTAAAAACATGTTAAGTTATGTGTGGGAACATTTCACCCTAATCTTGTTAAAGACATGAATCCTTTTGCAAGACCTTGTTTTTTATGGCAGTAAATCCGTTATATGGGAGTGTTTAAAGTGGAGGATGCGATCTAAACGTGGTACTATAGTTAGCTGGTTACCTTGCTAACTAGCTCAAATGTGTGAGACAAAGTTGTGTGAAAAATAAGATTTAATTATCATTTTAGCCAAAGTCCGTGAGCTAAACTTTGTCTATATCAATTCAAGTACTTTATATTTGCCGAGAACTTCAGGTGCGAAGCAGCGTGCATTTGCAGCGCAAAAAAGAAAAGCTCAATAACAAACATCAATCGCACACAAACACACGCTCACAAACGAACATTAGGTACCATGCTGCCGATATCATAAAATAATAAATATACAATCTTTTATATGCTAAAATGTTCAGAGTTATTTGAGTCTATTAGATAGCTAAAATACCAGGGTTTAATCAATAATCATTACCATTCTTGTGTGTAGTAGCCTTTTAAACACATCACAAAATGCCTGTTTCTTTTTGAGGAAGTTAGATAGCTTCAGTGTTTTGCGTTTGTTTTTATTGCTGCTATTTTAACTGTCCTTTGTTTTCATAAAAAAATATACTTTGTTTTTGTCAGCACTGGGCATGTCCTTGCTTTTAAATTGACAAAACTTATAGTTTTTTGGTTTTTGTAACAGCCTAATGAGCAACACAGTGAACAAATTAGTCACCTTTGTTAGTTAGCACATGCCAAAAGTATCTTAGGCTGAATTTAAAAGCAGATGGATAAATTAGAGCCATTGAATAGGTTTATGCTTCACAAACTGATTAGTCGACTAATCGTTAATATAATCGATGACTGTCAAAATAGTCAGTAGTTACACCCTATTGTATTGTTTTTATACAATATTTCTTATCGAAGGTTGTTTTTCTTTTTAAAAGGCATGTGACATGCTAAAATTGCACTTTTTAGGGAGGCCAATCACTACTTAAATTTAAATTCATTTCAATAAGAGACGTTGATTTGAGATACAAATGTCTTGAGTTAAGAGCTCCATCAAAGAACCAATTGAGGTACTATTTTAATGTCTCTCAGGTGGCAGAGAAGCTCACTAACTCTATGGCTAATATCACAGCTTGGTTGAAGCATTGCTGCCTGCAGTTTTATAATTCCAAAAACAGTGGCAATGTTTTCACTAGGTCAACAAATTGTGTCAGAGGACAAATATCTGGAGATAATTGACACAAAATTGTCATTTCAATCACACACAGAAAGGATCAGTAAGTCGAATCAATTTGAACCTCAGTAGGTTGATGCACTTTCGCCATCAAATGTCTACACAAATCTTCTCTCATATCACTTACTATTAACCTGCTTAGTCACAGGCTGGTGTACCATCACTGAAACCTCTGCAATCACAAACTGTAAAAACTCTGATCTAAGAAACCACACAATACACCCCACAGTTTTACAAAAACAGAAAAACGGGGAAAACTCGGTTAAAATATTTAAATCATGTATTTTTAATTAAATTATTCAAGGTTTACCATCCCTTCCTCTTCACCAGTTTGATCAAAACTGCAACTGCATGGAACCTCACCCCTCAGAAAATCAGAAATTTAAACACGTTTGTATTATGCACTGTCCCTGTAACAATTAAATGAGAAAAAAAGTCTGTGGAATCACCATAAGTAAAACTTTGGGAAATAATAACGAGTTTTGTTATACAATGCACTGGGACTAAGAGTCCTGAAGATAACAGCAAAGATAACAGTTTAACTTACTATAGAGGACTTCTTCCTCCAGGAAATGCCTGTTGTGCCAGTCACTCGGACTTGTATGTCACGCCACGTATCCACGCTCTGACTTGGGCTCTGTCCTTGCATCTGGTTGTAGTAACCAACTGAAAATGGCAATTAAATTTTATTGAAACATTAACAGTACTGGGCCACCAAACTCATCAAATTTCAGATTAGTTCAATCATACCACCAATTCCTCATAGAACACACATAGTATAATTTAAAACATCCAAATTCCATCTGCCCATTATTGTTGTAAAACTACATGCCAAAAAATGCTACACTAAGGTGCAGTATCCTTCCATTGTGACAAAATGTCCAAGAACTATAAATCAGAAGCCTTACCATAATTACTTCCATTCACGACACCCACTTCCCTTGTGACACTAAGCGAAATGGGTTCCACAAGCTCACTACCCAGGCCATTGGTCAGGCTCTCCAGAGTTGCCAGGTACTTGATCTTTAGGTCATACAGTGTAATGTTGCTGCCCTTGACTGTCCTGTTGTTGAATTCATTGAGGAATTTCTTGAAGACATTATTGATGCGGATGCGGGTCAAAATGTTGCGCTGCTTTATATTGCAGTTCAGCGCCTCTGGGATGAAATTTTTGAAGCTGATGGGATAAAAACAGACAGAGAAAATAATGTATTGATTATACTTCCCAGTACCCAATATGTTTTTTTAAGTGACATGATGCTTTCAACAAGCCTCCTTAAATGCACTTTTGAGTACAGTTAAAAAAAGCTTTAAGATGGCAAAAGTTTAAATGTATAAAAAAAAATTCAAAGACAAAGTCAGATATTCAAGAACTTTCCTTGCTGTGCATGAATGTCTTACTTGATTTCTTGCGTAGCCAAGGGCAGAGGCATTCCCATACTCATTGAATGGTGCGTGATGGCGAGCACAGCCATTCCCAAACATTCATTTTCTGTCTCATGCTGCTCTGCCTCGGATTGACATGCTCGCAAAGGTACCATACCGATCTGAAAATCATGTTGTCCCTGACAGGAAACATAAAAAAAAAAATTAAAGGAATACAGTTAAGTAGGGGAAGACACCCTTATTTAAAACAAAGTACAAGTGTTTCTACGTGAGTATCTAACAGCTTAATTTTACTACAGCATAAGGACGCCCCCGCATAAGCTACGCCAGCTCGCTCATCCCACTTCAAACTTATTAGCTGGGCATGAGATACACTTCCAAAAAAATGTTACTTTGCATAAATAGTCACACAGTCAGCAGAGCTGTGATTGGTCTGCATTTGTTTGTACATCATTGCTGGTATGTAGCATTTCCTGTTGTTTTTTTCCTGCCAAAATCACCTTTTTAAAAGGTTTTTAGAAGCAACAAGCACAATAAAAGCGACTGATGTCCAACATTGAGTATTTCCGATCTGGTTGTCGCTTAAATTGCCATTGTTCACTACATCTAACAGGAAGCCAAATAGCTAGTGACAACACTCCTACTAGCAATTTGGCAGAAAATAGCAAGTCACATGCTCAACCCGCAAGTAATAATTATAGCAGAATTGTGAAGGGACTACGCTTTAGCATAATAATAAAAGACTACAGGTTGATTAAAGGTTTTATTATCAATCTTTAATCATTAGTCACCTATTTAGCATTTCAGCAGATATATTTGATTTCATTTGTTTATCGTACCTACCATATAGCGCCAGCACTTTAGTTGTAGTCTATTAAAATATGTATCCGACTTCACAGTCAAATGTAATAAATGCATATAAAATTAAATGCATTGTGCATTTTTTCACAGTTTAAATCAGCTCAAAGAAATTTTAATGACATGTCTGTAGACATTACAGTGTTTTCGTGTAGTTGCTTGCAAGTAAAGAAAATGGAGGTCTTTTACCCAGAGAGCTTCCATTGGCTATCTTTTGTAAATAATACAAATTGTTACGTCATAATCTGAAAATCTAAATTGGCCCATTTTCTTATACAGGCAGACAACAACAAAAAATAGTTAGGGATCGATTTACTAAGTCCTTCTGACACGTGCTAAATAGAATGCAAAATAGTGCTCGCAAAACAGGGACGAGTGTTGACAAATCCCATTGCGTGTGCTCAATAATTATATTTGCATCTTCTCCTCCCAGTATTATGGGCGTTTTGATGATCAGCATATACTTTGCATAATATTGAAGACAGAAACACAAAATGAATTACAAGCCTTATTCTTCTCATTTAACAGACGCAATGCACAAGTTAAGTAGATCAGCTCTGCATGTGATATCAGGTTTGCACGTGTTTTAGTACACACAAAATGTTAGTAAATCAGGCCCTTAGTTTTGTAATTTCACACTACTGGTTAAGAAGACACAGAGACACAAATAAGTGTGTACAAGAAATAAATAAGTCAGTACAAAATGTGCCCTTTAAATACCTGGTAAAACAGGTAGCGAAGAGATGCAGCATCCAGTAGTGGTGTTCCTTCAGGCGTTTTCTGCTGGTTAAGACCTCCTTTTAGTTTACTGATGCAGTGCCTCCAAACTGGAGATTCACCTTCAGTGGTACCATGCCAATTTCGGAAATAAAATCTGAGAAACAAAAAATTGGGCACACAATTTGGTGAGTAATATTTTCAAACACATTAAACACATCAATATATACAGTATTAACATTCCAGAATGCGTATGTCCACGGCTTGTGAGGGAATGACTTCTTTGGCGTTGTACACATATGCCCTCTTCGAGTGCAGTAAAGTGCTTTTTGCCCCACTTAAGGACTTTTCTGGGCAGTTTTCCCAATGAACTTTAATGACTAAAAATTATTTCTTAAAAGTACGCAAAGTACGGTACTTGTTATGCTTAAAATCACTTTAGCAAAGCATCCTAACTAGATTAAAGTAACAAAATACATAATATACCATGGATAGTTTGAGTTATTATTTTTAATATGCAATTATTGTTACTTTGCTAAATTAATTTGGATAAAAACTAGTGCTGTCAAATGATATTTATTAATCGGATTAATTTCACTTTTGAATTTGGATTACCGGTAATCATGATTAATCACAGATTATCACTCACTTGCAGAATTCAAAATAACTTTAAAAAATATCTCTATAATTAGATACAAATGCATTTTGCTTAATTGAATTGAATTGAATTGAATTATATTTATATAACGCTTTTTCTCCAGAGACTCAAAGTGCTTTACATAGTGAAAGCCATTATCTACATATTTAAGATACATTTAAACCAATGTGGGTGGCACTGCGAGCACGTGGGTCAAGTGTCTTGCCCAGTGACACAACGGCAGTGACTGCAATGGCGGAAGTGGAAACCTGGAACCTGGAACCCTCGAGACCGTTCTACCAACCAAGCCACGTCACCCCAATGTCATACAGGAACATTTTTAAATATGTTACTTGAATGCACTCTCTCTATTTACTCAAAACTTGCTAACAGTTGTTAAAAACAATAAAATCGTCAGGGTGTATTTTGAAATTAAATTTGCCAGTCAGCACAACAGTCTGTCTCCTCACTCATCTTTGCACTGACCTGATCACAGAACATATAACAACCCTCAGCCATAAATTGTGTAATAACTCTGTTTATATACATGATTAATGCGATAATTTTTTATGTGATTAATTACATGAGTTAACTCGTTATTTGACAGCCCTTATATAAACAAACAAATCTCATCTTAACCCTGAAAATAAACGACAATTTATCCAATTTTTTTCTAAACTTTCTTTGCTTCAGTCTAATTTCAAAGCTGCTATGAAAAAACAATTTGATTGGCTGCGTTTTGTCATGTGGAAGTAGGGCTGGGCGATATATCAAATATACTCAATATATCGCGGGTTTGTCTCTGTGCGATGTAGAAAATGACTATATCGTGAGTATTTCAGTATACGTTCTCACGCAGTTGCTTTTAGCTGTGGGCATTACACTACAGGCGTTTCTCACTCTTTCTTGTCTCTCCTCACAGAGACATAAAACAAGCGCACCTTCTTACATACGTTACATACTGTCATGCGTGCAACGTCATACGCTCTCGCAGAGCAGAGAAGTAGCGGCATGGGTAAAGTTAGCTGTGGTGTAAACGGAGCGCTGCGAGTGGTAATACAAGAGAGAGAAGGTGCGAATCTGGTAACAAATGGAAAAAGAATAATTAATTCCCAAGAAAAACAGCACGGGGTCCTTCGTCTGGCAGTGGTTTGGCTTCAAGCGGGAAGATGTTGAACAAACAACCGTAATATGTCAAGTATGCGGCAGAAGCGTTGCTACAAAAATTAGCAGCACTACTAATTTATAGCAATTAAAATCTCCCGCTAGAGAATGAAGGGTGCTTGAAACTTCACATGTCAACATCTCCGATCGATGCCACACCCATCAAGCAACCAGCTCTGACCCAATTGAGCCTGGCGTCTTCCATTTCCAGATCAACACCGTATGAAAAAAATAGTCAACAACAGAAGGAGATAACGTCCGCAGTAAACTACCACATAGCGAAGGACATACAAAATTGTATTTCCTATTATGCAGCTCATTTTTATTTGACAGTTATTGAAATATCTTGTGTGACATCATGCACAAAAGTGCACTTTATTTGTTTTAAAATATTGTAGTGGCATTCTGTACAAAAAGTGCACTTTAATTTAGTGTTGTTTTGATATGTCATCTTAGTGACATCATGCACAAAAGTGCACTAATAGCTTGTTTTAAAATGTCTCTGACAATCTTGCACTTTCTGTTTTGGAAATTACATAAATGTTTGTGCCACTGCTTAATAACTGTTTAATGAATACAGTTTTGGTAAATTGACTTAGTTGTGATTTCCCTCTCTGCATGAAAGTTTAAAATGAGCATCTATTAATGCAGTATGAAAAATAATGTTTTAATGTAGACACATAGAATCATCATACTGGTGTGATTATATGCATCAAGTGTTAATTCAAGGCTAAGGCAAAATATCAAGATATATATTGTGTATCGTGACATGGCCTAAAAATATTGAGATATTAATAAAAGGCCATATCGCCTAGCCCTATGTGGAAGGATGGAAGCATCGCACACAATTTTTTGGCTGAACATCAACACGTGCATCATGTGACGAATAAAGAAAAGGCTTAATGGGCTTCACTTGTGTGGTAAATGAAAATGCATGGCAGCTGCGCAACTGTTTTTGGCAAGAGTCTCAGTTTGCATAAAAAGGCTTCTGGGTCTGAGAAATCTGATCTACAGATCATTAACCACATACATTGAAAAAGATACGATATGTCTTAGATTGGCCCGTGACACATTCTACAGACAAAATAAACATGTCCTGGATTAGAACAATAAAAATATGTAACACAAAAAGGGACGAAAACCTGTGCATCTTACTGTATGAACACGTGTACTAGGGATGTCCCGATCCAGGTTTTTGCACTTCCGATCCGATACCGATATTGTTTTTGCACTTCCGATCCGATACCGATACTGACCGATACTGGCCTATCCGAGCATGTGTTAAAGTTTAAAGTTATTTAGCCTACTTAGTTGTCAGAATCATGTTGAAAAGGGTTTTAGTACTCTTGATAACAACTCGCCAGCTGAATTAGGGGAGTTTGAATAATACACAATGGTTGGTAACAAGAAACTGACCTGTTTATTCAAGGATAAACACAAAATAGACAAAATTATACATGACAAACAGAAATGGCATCATTGAAACTAGGGCTGGGCGATATGGCCTTTTTTTAATATTGCGATATTTTAAGGCCATATTGCGATACACGATATATATCTCGATATTTTGCCTTAGCCTTGAATGAACACTTGATGCATATAATCACAGCAGTATGATGATTCTATGTGTTTTGATTGATTGATTGAGACTTTTATTAGTAGGTTGCACAGTGAAGTACATATTCCGTACAATTGACCACTAAATGGTGACACCCGAATACGTTTTTCAACTTGTTTAAGTCGGGGTCCACTTAAATTGATTCATGATACAGATATATACTATCAGATATATACTATCATCATAATACAGTCATCACACAAGATAATCACATTGAATTATTTACATTATTTATAATCCGGGGTGTGGAGGGGGGCGCCGGATGTAAGTGTCAAAAAGACAGCCAAAAGAGTTTGATATGAGAATAAATCTAAAGTTAAAATATAGGGTAGAAATGCACCCATTTGCAGGAAATGTAGTCTTGATTTTCAATTCATACTGCATTAATATATGCTACTTGTAAACTGTCATGCAGAGAAGGAAATCACAACTAAATAGATCACTAATTTTTTCAGACGGTGTTGATCTGGAAATTTTTGCCTCTGCATTTTGATGTTGTGGACGTGTGGCACCGAATGGAGATAAGCGTCTCGACAGACATTACAATATTTGAACAATGATGACGAAAACGGTTTTCTCTGTCGTGTCCGTGTGTCGAAAATTGTTATGCGCTTATTTTTTTATTTGATTTTGTGTGTGGCATAGATTTGCCGTGCGCAGAGGACGTTTGAGCAGGCGCGCACCTTAGCGGCTACGCTAGCATCACAGCTAACATTAGCCATGCTGCTACCTCTCTGCTCGGGGAGGACGTATACGTATGTGACGTATGACGTGACAGTATGTGACGTGTGTAAGAAGGTGCACTCGCTGTCTGTGAGAGGGAGACACAGGAAAGAGTGAGAAGAGCCTGTCGTGTAATGCCAGCAGCTAAAAGCAACTGCGTGAGATTCCACAGACCTGTGGATGTGTTGAAGGTGTGCTGGAAAATGCGGAACGAAAATTACGGAGTAGCAGAAAAGTGGAATGTATTATTTAAATCGGTGCGTTGGAAAACACGGACCGGAGTTTTTTTTTTAAACTGGATCTGGATCGGCATTTTCCCATGCCTTGCCGATACGCATTTTTTGGCAAATATCGGCGGCCAATCCGATCCAAATATCGGATCGGGACATCCCTAACGTGTACATGTGTAAGTTAATATTTGTAAAAACAATAATAAGAAATTAAACATCTCAAGGAGATTACATTAAATATTACACCAATTTGTTTTGATCGTAACAGTATAACACAAATCTAAGATGTTTTGTTCAGAGAGTATATATATTTATATATTGACCTCATACCGGTATAATGTATAAGTTAAGTATCTATGTATGTCTGAATAGCTTTACTTGTTCTGCAAAACATTACATTTTTTATATCCGGTTAATCACATTTTGATTATTCGCAATTAATCACAGTAAATTACTTGCTTGCATTAATTAAATCACAAAAAAAAAATAAAAAATAAAAAATATTTTGACACAAACACAATTTTCCTGACAGAATGTCACCCACAAACATTTTGTATTGTTTTAAATGAATGCACATCATTTATTTGCTCAAAACGTGCTAACAGTTGTATATAAAGTACCGTCGGAGTGTATTTTGAAGCAAAATTTGCCAATGAGCACACCAGTCTCCTCAATCATCTTTGCACCAGTGTATGCACTGACCTGATCACAGACTGTGCTGAATTTCAGGTAAATATATGCAGTTAAGGTAAAGGTACAGTCAAAATTATTTGCATGATTAATCGGTGTTTAAGGGCAGCACGGTGGACAGGGGTTAGTGCATGTGCCTCACGAAAAGAAGATCCTGGGTTCGATCCCCGTGCTCAGGGTCTTTCTGCGTGGAGTTTGCATGTTCACCCCGTGACTCAGTGGGTTCCCTCCGGCTACTTCGCTTCCTAACAACCCCTAAAGATATGCACCTGGGGATAGGCTGATTGGCAACACTAAATTTGCCCTAGTGTGTGAATGTGAGCGTGAATGTTGTCTGTCTATCTGTGTTGGCCCTGCGATGAGGTGGCGACTTGTCCAGGGTGTACCCTGTACCCTGCCTTCAGCTGGGATAGGTTGCAGCCACCCCACCCGAGAGAGGGACAAGCAGTAGAAAATGGATGGATGGATCTGTGTTTATACACGCTTTAAGAATTATTTTTGAAATTAATTATTTTTCATTAATTAATTGTGTTAAATTTGAGAGCCTTAGTTTTTACATGGCAATAATAACAATCTTTAATTTGTTAGGCTGTTTTAAACCCATTTAAAATTCTAACGGAGATAAAACATTTCCTGTACAATAAAAAAAAAGGTGGTGACAGTTTGACCCTGGAACATATTATCTATAGTTGTATTATTTCCAATGGGTTCCCCCCCTCAATATCTAAATAAAATCATAGAGCCACCACCATCCTGGTAAAAATCTCCACTCTATTTGTATTGTTTTTTTAAGTCGATATCATACGGATATATAATAGGCATGACCTCATTTCAATAATAAAGTCCAATGCATCAAAAAACAGAAGGCCATCTTACCTCATACGATAATGTAACTTAAGCCTGGTCTCATCTGTGATCTTGAACTCATCGTTAGGAGGGCACCACATGCCTGTCGTCTCATTGTAGAGGGCAAATAGATTATAGCACAAAGGAGAAATTGCTGACAACAAGGAAAGAAAGAGGGGAAACAATCAAAATCAATCAGTCCAAACAGTATTTTCAGTACAGCGATATTTGGGCAATTTGTTGAATTACTGTTACTAATGGTTGGGGAACTGCACTTTTGGGGAATTTAGCCTATCATTCACATTCTTTATGTGAGACAAGAATTCCCATGTCTTGTTTATTTTTTTATGCATTCTAATTCGTCATACTTGCAATACCCTAACAATATAGCTAATGAGAGTCATCAATTGCGCCCCTAAAACCCTCTAAAAAAAAAAACTTTCAATAACAGCCAACTCCATTTACATTTTGTGACCTGCATATTCACTCATTCACTCATTTAGCACATTGTTATTATAAGAGCTAATGCTAAGGAACCATTTTTTGGCAACGTCTTGATCACAGAGAAGTAACTACAGCAAATGCAGCTCTCATTAAGTCTGCCATAATTAGTAACAGTTGTATTTTGTTGAAGTGGCAACAGCGGAGGATGAATGTCCCATAACAAGAAGATAGAGAAAGCGAAGAAGCCTATCGACTACGGTGTCGACACAGACTACAAAGGCGGAACCGCACAATTTTTCAGGATTTATGAAGTTCCTAAGACAGATCAGTAGGTACCAGAAGGTAAGAAAAGTTGCTTTTGCATAATATTGCGAAACAAAACGCCAGATAATATGTCTTACCTTATAAATACACCATAATAATACTCGTACGTTGAAGCACATCAAGCGGTGCGACTTCAAAGCTTACCAAAGTCGTAATAGAACATTTTGATACATTTTTGAGCGCTGTGTGAGTGTTCTATATTTTCAATTGAACATATAAAATGTTGGTGTTGCTTACTTGAGTCATATTTCCATCATAGTGCAGCCTAAACTTATCTCTTATGTTTGACTGCCATATACTGGTAACACTTATCATTATACCATGTACCAAATAAAATAGCTTCGAGGTGGGTAAGCTCAACCAAACATATTTGATAGATCACGAAGATCACTTCCGCTTGGTCATTTAAAAAGTAGCTCGCTTGCTAAAAAAGTGTGGGCACCCCTGACATAGACATAAGATTTGAGTCTGTCTGCACAAAGCCAAATATGTTTAAGTAAATTATTGCATATTGATCCAATGTGTGGCACCTTGGGACAAGAATAAGTTGATTGACAGTATAAAAGTAACAAGTCTTTCTTAACTCCTTATTTTTGCAGTTTTATGCCTTTTTTAATGAACAAAATATAACTCGCTATAGCTATTTTGTCTATGGATGTTCTCATTCATCCAGGTCATTGTAATCACAGGACGTTCAATTGATCGCAACTGGACTGTTTGGTTTGCCTTTTGACAGATGTCCTCAGGCAGGATTATTTGCAATTTGAGGAGTAATTCGTCAGATTTTACTTTGAAGCTTTCAATTGTAAAATTGACTAGTCTTACTCTTCATTAAAGAGTTGTTTTGCGCCTTCAACAGGATAGTGTCTGTCATGTGGCCTTTCACCCCAAACACCTAGGACACACTAGTGTTTTTAAACGGTCATTAAGCGATGACTAAAATAGTCATAGATCATGGTCTTGTTTTGCCAGCTAAACAATAGTCACTCACAGCATTTCTTGGCAGCCTCCACACAAAGCTCCTCGGCAGTGTAGCAACCATTGAAGAACTCCAACTGATGCACGTCTTGTAAGTAAAAGTGGATCTCCAAGCCCCTAGAGGCAGATGGAGAAGTAGGGAGTTGAGGCCTGGGTCTCCCCATTATCCCACAGAGAAGCCTTCTCAACTCCATCACCACAGAGAGGGCATACAGACGCTGCATTGGGGAATGACAAGACAAGTGAAATTACAATGGGGGATCAATACATTTTTTTAAGCTATGGCTTCGTCCAAAAACCATTTCCCTTAAAATTCATACAACATTCCTCAACAGGTTTGGTCACAGTAATTACTGTATTTGAATTCCCCTGTCTAATAATGAAACTGGCGTTGTGGCATCCTACTCTGTTCAGCGGTCCATGAACGCACCTTTAAAAGGCCTAGAGCGGGGGTCGGCAACCTGTGGCTCTAGAGCCGCATGCGGCTCTTTAGCGCCGCCCTAGTGGCTCTCTGGAGCTTTTTCAAAAATGTATGAAAGATGGAAAAAGATGAGGGGAAAAAAATATGTATTTTTTGTGTTAACATGGTTTCTGTAGGAGGACAAACATGACACGAACCTCCCTAATTATTATAAAGCATACTGTTTATATTAAACATGCTTCACTGATTCGAGTATTTGGCGAGCGCCGTTTTGTCCTACTAATTTTGGCGGTTCTTGAACTCACCGTAGTTTGTTTACTTGTATAACTTTCTCCGACTTTCAAGGACGTGTTTTAAGCCACTTGTTTTTCTGTCTCACCTTGTCCACCAAACCTTTAACGTTGTGTATGAATGCACAAAGGTGAGTTTTGTTGACGTTATTGACTTGTGTGGAGTGCTAATCAGACATATTTGGTGACTGCATGACTGCAAGCTAATCGATGCTAACATGCTATTTAGGCGAGCTATATGTACATATTGCATCATTATGCCTCATGTGTAGGTATATTTGAGGTCATTTAGTTTCCTTTAAGTCATCTTAATTTACTTTATATCTCATGACAAACTATCTGCATGTAATATGGCTTTTAATATTTTGCGGCTCCAGACAGATTTGTTTTTGTAT
Source organism: Nerophis lumbriciformis (assembly GCF_033978685.3). Taxonomy (NCBI): domain Eukaryota; kingdom Metazoa; phylum Chordata; class Actinopteri; order Syngnathiformes; family Syngnathidae; genus Nerophis; species Nerophis lumbriciformis. The sequence continues at coordinate 24,802,304 of NC_084561.2, read as the reverse complement.
TTTTGGTCCAATATGGCTCTTTCAACATTTTGGGTTGCCGACCCCTGGCCTAGAGGGAGCACAGCCTGTAGGTTCAATGTGCACAGTTGAATAGCTTAGTTGCTCAGACAGCAATGTGTTTATATACGTTTGGATGTGAAGTGAAGTGAATTATATTTATATAGCGCTTTTCTCGAGTGACTCAAAGCGTTTTACATAGTAAAATTAAGATATGTAATTTCATAATGGGGAAAGACATCAATGTCTTTGGTTTTCACGTTAGCATTTAAGCTAATGAGCTGGCGCCATTCAGTACGAGAGTTTTTCAAAGTGCAATTATCAATCACGTTTTTTTTCGATCATTTTAATTTGAAACTGTGATACTAATCGTCGGGAGCTTTGCTGCAGTTCTTCCATTAATACCATTTATCATTACATCCCTATTAATGACTAAAGATGGGTACCAAAACCCGGTTTCATAATAGCACTAGAGCCGACGTAAATGATAGCTGGTTACTAAGTAAATGCAGACTCAGCCACCTGCAGCAAGTGATTGTTAACTTCTTGGAAGTATTGCAGCGTCCTGACAGAAACACAAAGTGTCTGACATTCTTTTAAAACTGTATTGCCACCCTTAACAAGCCAGCAGCAGCCCTCATTGAGGATGGGGCATCCTCAATAGCATTATTAAAAATGGCACTAAGAGGGACTACCCTCAATACTTCTTAGACGGAAATAAAAAAAATTACAACATAAAGGAAGTAGTTGAAAGCTTCAATAATTATTTTGTAAATATTGGACCAAAATTGGAAGAAAGGATTCCAGACCCAGTTTCAATTGAGGACTATAATGATACCATAGAGTGAAATCCCAACTCCATGTTCCTCAGTAATGTGACACAGGAGGAAATAGTTACAATCGTGAAAAAATGTAAATCTAAGACTTCAACTGATTGTAATGAAATTGATATGGAAATGATAAAAAAGGTTATTGAAGAGATCTCAGGACCATTAATGAATATTAGTAACCTATCATTTCAAACAGGTACATTTCCAAACAAAATGAAAATAGCTAAAGTTGCACCAATTTACAAGACTGTCGACAAACATCAATTTACAAACTATAGACCTGTTTCCTTACTTCCACAATTTTCTAAAATCATTGAAAAACTGTTCAATAACAGATTAAAGAGTTTCATAAATATAAATAGAATACTCGAAGAAAATCAATATGGATACAGAGCTAATGTTTCAACTTCGATGGCTTTAATTGAAATTACAGAAGAAATTACCAATGCTATAGATAATAAAAAATGTGCGGCAGCAGTTTTTATGGATCTAACTAAAGCATTTGACACAATTAATCACAGTATTTTAATCAAAAAACTAGAACAATATGGTATCAGAGGGTTAGTCTTAAACTGGATAAGAAGTTATCTAATGAACAGGAAACAATACGTGAAGGTAGGCGAACACACCTCTACAACGCTAAATATATCCTGTGGTGTACCTCAGGGATCAATACTAGGACCTAAATTATTCAATCTATATATAAATGACATTTGTAAAGTTACAAAAGATTTAAAGTTAGTATTATTTGCGGATGATACAACAGCGTTTTGTTCAGAAGAGAACACAAGATACTAAACATCTCAAGGAGAAGAAGATACTACAAATAATAACAGAAGATAATAACAGAAGAAATTAACAAATTAAAAAGATGGTTTGACAAAAACAGACTATCGTTGAATCTCAGTAAAACTAAAATAATGCTATTTGGTAACAGTAGAAGAGAAAGTCAAACACAAATACAAATAGACGGAATAGAAATTGAAAGAGTAAATGAAACCAAATTTCTAGGTATAATGATTGATGATAAATTGAACTGGAAATCTCACGTAAAAAATATACAACATAAAGTAGCAAGAAACACGTCAATAATGAATAAAGCAAAACATGTTCTAGACAAAAAATCACTTCATATTCTCTACTGCTCACTAGTGTTACCATATCTGAGTTATTGTGCAGAAATATGGGGAAATAATTACAAAAGTACACTTCATTCATTAACGGTGTTACAAAAAAGATCAGTTAGAATAATACATAATGTTGGATATAGAGAACACACAAATCCTTTATTTATTGAATCAAAGATACTGAAATTCTACGACATAGTGAATTTGCAAACAGCTAAAATTATACACAAAGCAAACTATAACCTGCTACCCAAGAATATACAACAATTCTTCTCAAAAAAAGAGGAGAAATGTAATCTTAGGGAGAAATGTAATTTAAAACATTTGTATGCACGTACAACACTTAAGACCTTCAGTATATCAGTATGTGGAATTAAATTATGGAATGGATTAAGCAAAGCAATCAAACAATGTACTAATATGATCCACTTCAAGAAACTCTTCAAACTTAAAGTGTTTACAAAGAAGAAGAACCATGATAAACATTCTGAATTTATTTAACTCATCCATTCTTTCATTCTTTCACTCACAAAATAATCTTACTTAACTCAACATATGAAATGTAACTTACTTCACCAATTATCATTTATTTACTTATTTTATTGTGATTACTTATGGAGTATATTGTGAATAAATTGAGAACAGGAAGTGAACAAAAGTTTTAGCAACTGTTATGTAAAAGAAAAGGGGTAGGATTAAATAAGCTCTGCTTCTTCCTACTCCTTTTCGAACATGTTGAAAAGAGAAACTGGAGATTGTGATGTATCATGTTGTATATACTTGCATGTTCGAAATAAACTCAAACTCAACTCAACTCAACTCATAATAACCGCCTTCGCCGTAACGCTACCCAGTACCTACAATAACAACACAGCAATTCCTCATTATGCACCAATGACGGTCATGGCGTACGAGATGCATTCACAAACCCCCAGAATGATGGGCATCAAACATAAACATAAAGTACTAAGTTGCACATTCTCTATGTTGTGTATATTTTTCTTATTTTTTTAAAAGTATTACTTAGTTGTCATTTAATTTATACAATTGCGGTAGAAAATTAATGGATGGACGGACGGATGGATGGATTTGAAGTATTTCAATTACCAGTACGAGTCTGTTCAACATGAATATCACAAAATGAATACTTTTTTTTTTTTGGACAAAAAAATGACGTATCAATTTGGTACTAGTACTAATGTAAACGATACTCATCCCCATTACCAGTGGTTCACAATTAGTTTATGTCATGATTCCACCCACCACGGGAAATTGTTTTTTTAGGGGACTTTGGTATGATTTTGTTCCAAACAAAAAATTCCTACTACAAATATATTTACCGTCCCATCACTAGAAGCACTGACTAGTTCCTTATGTGGATACAGTCATCATTTCCTCTTTCTTCTAACGTTTGCTTGTGTTATTTTTAAACAGTGGCATTTTGTGACTTATACATACTCAACTGAACTGAACACAATATTCTGAGGCATTGGATTTTACAACATTTAAAGTTAAGCTAAAGTTAAAGTACCAATGATTGTCACTAGGTGTGGTGAAATTCTTCTCTGCATTTGACCCATCACCCTTGATCACCCCCTGGGAGGTGAGGGAAGCAGTGGGCAGCAGCGGTGGCCGCGCCCGGGAATCATTTTTGGTGATTTAACCCCCAATTCCAACCCTTGATGCTGAGTGCCAAGCAGGGAGGTAATGGGTCCCATTTTTATAGTCTTTGGTATGACTCGGCCGGGGTTTGAACTCACAACCTACCGATCTCAGGGCGGACACTCTAACCACTAGGCCACTGAGAAGGTAAAATATAAATATTAAATATTAAATATTTGAGGTTGAACATAACCTGCACGCATGAAGACCGTCTATTTTATTTCAATTACATTTTATTAGTAAGTATTCATTCATTTCCTTCAATTTGGCCAGTTGTTTATTTTTTGCTAAGTCACAAAAACAATACTTCGATGAGGATAAATACTTATGCAATTATTTAATAGCTAAAGGCAACAGATGCTTTTGGTAATTACAATATTTGGTATGAAAGTCTGATAAAGGGCAGGCCTAGTTTGGTTGTATCTAAGGATGTAACAAATGGTATTAATGATAACCACAGTTAAACTCCTGATGGTTAGTATTATTGTTTTAAATTAAAATGATCGAAACCTGTGATAGATAGCCACACTTTGATAAACTCACGGACTGACTGGCGCCAGCTTGCAATCAAAGATTCTAACATGAAAACAAAACATATTAACATTGTTTCCCATTAGGAAACAACATTAAACTCATAAACAGTAAACACATTACTGTCTGAGCAACTATCTATTCAATTGTGCTAAGGCTGAAACGACGCGTCGACGTAGTCGACGTCATCGGTTACGTAAATATGTCGACGTCGTTTTTATGCGTCGACGCGTCGCATATTTACGTCACACTGCCGTCATGGCGGAGCGCAAAGCAGACGATGCGAGTTGTGTGCATGTAGCGTGCTTAGTCTGGAGGCTAAATACACACAGTGTGTTATGTAACTGTTGTTTAGTGTTGATATTCTTTGCTTAGTTTGATAAATGTTGTAGCAGTTTGCTTCATCAGGAGGGTGAAGTCACTCAACTTCAAGTGTTGGATTTAACTGTGTTGGATCATTGGCTGCTGGTGAGGCAATAGAAAAAGGGGCATTTTTCTACCAGTAGACAGCGTTTAATATTGAGTGTTTCACTGCTAAATTAATAATATATTTATATTGAATATGGATTTTAAATATGTATCTAAATAGGTGGTTAATTGGTTAGGTATTTATGTATTTGCATATTGGGTTTTCTGCTGCATTTATCTATTGTGTTTCTGGGTTTAAATGTATTTTATATGTATCTTGGTGCATTTATGTTGAGACAATTTATTTAAAATCTGTTTTAACTTAAAGGGAAAAGATGTGTCCATTTTCTTGCACTTGTTTAATGGTTAAGAGTTTGATAGCCTAATTAATAATTGTAAATTATGGTATTGATAATTGATTGATTTTTTACAGCATGTTTATCTTGTGGTGTTTTGTCCTTAAAGGTTTTTCACCTACTAAAGAAGCTAAAGGCTACTAAAGGCTACTAAAGACAGCTAATGACAGCTAAAGAAACTAAAGTCTACTAACACTGCTAAAAAGACTAAAGAAGAAAAAAGAAGCTGTTTCTTCGTTGGAAAAACTGTTGCAAACTAAAGGAAAATAAAAGGAATAAGTAACTACGGTCTGGTCTTTTGAGTGAAATCCAGAAGCCACATTCAGCATTGGTACATCCCTTCAAGTGTGGGATAAGCACAGCGAAAAAAGCAAAACACTTGACAGTTGTTGTATGCACACTGTGTCGAGCGGAAATGGCCTATCATAGCAGCACAACGGCTATGAAGGAACATTTGAAAAGAAAACACCCGACAGCGTTCTTGCCATCACCATCAACTAGTCAATCGTCCGCGTGAGTATACGTTGTCATCATTACACAAAAACATGAATGTGTCATTTGTATCTGCGTTGTAAATTCATAAACTAAAACACTGTTTCGCTCTGAGAGGCGCGTTTGGCGTGCCTGTTCAGTGTTTGCAAAGACGCGCTCCTCTTTAACGCTAACGTTAACTAGTTGTGCAAATACCTTTTACAACATTAACAGTTACATATACTATGTACAAACCAACAATTAACTTTCACTTTAATCATACTATCATTGTTGCGTTATTAAGCAAAATAAGCAATACTTTTACTTTTGTTGAAATGTTTACACTGTTACAGAATATTTCCTTTTGCACTTTTTTGTATTGGATGTTTATCTTTATTTTTGCACATTTTAAAGCAAAATAAGCAATACTTTTACTTTTGAAATGCTTATACTATTGCAGAATATTAAGATTTGCACTGGATGTTTACTTTTATATTTGCACATTAAAAAGCAAATAAGCTACTTTTAATTTTGTTAAATGTTAAAAGTTTTAAATGTTTACATTGTTACAGAATATTTTGTCATGTTGTTGTCAATGTTGACTGAGTGGCCATACTTTTTTTTTTGTAAATAAAAGTCATGCCGTTTGAAAAAACTGGCCAACATTTATTTTTTCATCTTCATTTTAAATTAAAAAAATAATCGGTAAAAGGAAAAATAATCTATAGATTAATCGAAAAAAATAATCTATAGATTAACCGATTAATCGAAAAAAATAATCTATAGATTAATCGATAGAAAAATAATTGTTAGCTGCAGCCTTAAATTGTGCACATTGAACCTACAAGCTGTGATTTTGCGATTGATCTAGGAATACAAAACGGAGGTGTTTTTTTTACGGTGCGGTTGAGGACCACTGAGCAGAGTAGGACGCTACAAAGCCCACCAAAAATAATAAATAATAATAATACATTTTAATTTTTACACACTTTTCATTTAAATAAATCTTAAGCGCTGGAGTACAAAATCAACTCATTATTTAAAACTAACATTTTAGCCATCAAAATATATATAATACTAAGAGTAAAACACTATCAGTTAAGCATAAGAAACACAAAACAAGCAAAATAGTGTGATTTCTAACAGTATGTCTATATATTTTTGTTTTGAAAAAATAACTCAAACGATTTCAGTGTGTGTATACTTTGCGCACAGTCAACAATGCCGCAATGTATTTGCTTCTTGCATTGGACAAAGAGAGCAAGTCAAATTTATTGTGTGTTAAACATACTTGGCCAATAAATCATGATCATTTTAGTCACGATAACCGTGATGTGAAATGTTCATATTGTTACATCCCCAGTTGCATCACAACTGTGACAACGTGACCATGATGATAATCACGATTATGGTTATCAATATTGAAATTAGGGCTGCAACTAACAACTAATTTGATAATCGATTAATCTGTTGATTATTACTTTGATTAATCAAATAATAATCGGATAAAAGAGACAAACTACATTTCTATCCTTTCCAGTATTTTATTGGGAAAAAAACAGCATACTGGCACTATACTTATTTTGATTATTGTTTCTCAGCTGTTTGTAAATGTTGCAGTTTATAAATAAAGGTTTATTAAAAAAATTAAAAAAATAAAATTAAAATTAAATCAAAATAAATTAAAAGTAGCCTCTGCGCATGCGCATAGCATAGATCCAACGAATCGATGACTAAATTAATCGCCAACTATTTTTATAATCGATTTTAATCGATTAGTTGTTGCAGCCCTAATTGAAATCACTGATCACTGAAATCACTGAAACTACTGATTATGTTAGGTAAACCATTTTTATCGCACTTTCTATTTCAAACAAACACTATGTGAAGAAGGCTTTCATTTCATTTCAAAGTCTAACTTTGAATAGAACTCTCAACATAAAATAAACTCTTGTTGGTTGTGAAAGTTCTCAATTTGATATGCAGCAGAGACTGCTTTTCGAATGTTAATACCAACAGCAATCATCTTAATTTAACCGTGACAGACAAAATTAGGATAAAAATGTGATTAATTTTGCAACCCTCTTATCTGTTTAATAAAATCCCACTTTTTATTTCACATTTAACACTGAGCTGATAATGACATCTGTGTTGTCCAGTTGTTATATCTTGTGGTCTTATATTTCTAAACCTCATTTTGTAAGTATCATATACCGTATTTTTCGGACAATAAGTCGCAGTTATTTTCATAGTTTGGCCGGGGGTGCGACTTATACTCAGAAGCGACTTATGTGTGAAATTATTAACACATTACCGTAAAATATCAAATAATATTATTTAGCTCATTCACGTAAGAGACTAAACGTATAAGATTTCATCGGATTTAGCGATTAGGAGTGACAGATTGTTTGGTAAACGTATAGCATGTTCTATATGTTATAGTTATTTGAATGACTCTTACCATAATATGTTACGTTAACATACCAGGCACGTTCTCATTTGGTTATTTATGCCTCATTTAACGTACACTTATTCAGCCTGTTGTTCACTATTCTTTATTTATTTTAAATTGCCTTTCAAATGTCTATTCTTGGTGTTGGGTTTTATCAAATAAATTTCCCCCAAAAATGCGACTTATATATGTTTTTTTCCTTCTTTATTATGCATTTTCGGCCGGAGCGACTTATATTCCGGAGCGACTTATACTCCGAAAAATACGGTAGTAGCCTTTGCATGCGGTTGCAATTCCAAGACGTTAGATGGCAGTAGTGCTTAGACTACAGTGTGTTGCTGTAGTCAGAAAGTAGTCTTGGCCATTAGGTTGAATGTGCCAGACAGTCTAGTCTTTCGTTGCGCCCTACAAAGTCTTTAATCTCTAAGTGTTGCACTCATTAAACATCAGCTATTTCATTGTAACATGCAACTTAGTTGTAGTTTTCATTACCAAATATGGAGGTGTTAAAATCTGCGTATAAAATTGCTAAATAGCATGTATATGGCATATCCAATGTAAATTAGCATGAGAGCAGTGATTCGTAAACTGTGGTAGCGGGCTCCATCTAGTGGTACGCCAAAATAATCACTTAATTAAATATTTAAACACAGTGTTACTGTTCAAACGGTGTGTAATGTTACAGTGGCCAAAAATATTAAAAATACTTATTGAGTAAAACCCCTACCTTGTTTTTAATGATTACTGGCTACTGTATTTTCATGTTAGTCATTATGGTGGTACTTGGAGAGCTAAGTGTTTTTTGAGGTGGTACTTGGTGAAAATAATTTGAGAACTATTAAATTAGACAATTTAAAAAGTGGAGCCTTACTGTACTTTTGAGCTCTTTTTATCATGAATGCTGGCTCTTTTTTTTTGGCATGGCAAATAGCAACAATACCAAGAGGCAGAACGGCTGAGTCCACTACGGTTATTTGCTTAAGCCAATCTGCAACCGGATGTGACATCACTTGCAACAAAAGTATCAAAATATGGCACTGTTTGATTTTGCGTGAACCAGCACCCGGTAGTACCGATGGAATTCTGTCGGTACCTATAAATGTACCAAATTCAATATCTGTCCCTAGCCTTTCGACAACCCCAATCCACAATCTTCATTGAAATGCATATGGACCATTACTGATGCATGCCACTACTGAAACTGGAGAATTACAACCTTTGTTGACAATATTGATTCTCTCAGCACAATTTCCAGCAGGTTCAATATGGTTGGTTGATAGCCAGTAATCATCAATCCCAAAATGCAAGGCTATCACAGTTTTAATGTGTTGACTGCAAAGTAATCATGGAATTTCAAAATAATGCCTTTTCTTTTATAATATTATAATTGGTTACGATTAACATACAGTGATTTGAACAATAAAAACATTATAATAAATGTAATCCATTAATGCATTAAAACAAAAAACATCACATTAAACATCAACATGCCTAACACAATTTTTGTGGTGGTGTTACAGTAAAATTATTTTACTTGCAATGAGGGGTGCACCGATTTGTTGACAATGTAGACAATAAAATTTGTCGATGACGAATGTATTCAGTGACAATAGTTGGTGATGTCATCACTTGTGTTTTTTTGGGCGAAAGCCACTCGGTGTGGCCACTCGCAACAACATCACAGGTGAAAACATGTCAAGTGTGGGAACATTTCACCCGATTCTTGTTAAAGACATGAATACCTTGCTTATTTTGCAAAGTGGACCTTGTTTTTTATGCCAGTACATCAGTGATACGGTCACATTCAAAGAAGAGGAATGATGTCGGACATCTGGAGGATGCAATCTCAACTCTCTAAGATAGTTAGCTTGTTAACTAGCTAACAAGTGTTATACAAGTTGTGTGAAAAATAACTAGCATTTGAGTCAAAGTCCGCCAACTAAAGTTTGTCTAAATCATATCAAGTTCTTGTTTTATTTGTCAGGAATTTCAGGTGTCAAGCAGCATCAGTTTGCAGTGCAAAGACGAAAGGCACAATAACAAACATCAATCAAACACACACGCCTACACTTACAGACATTAGGCAAACATTAAAGAAAAAATATACACTATTAAAAATGTCAGAATTAATTGAGTCAGATTGCTAAAAATGTTAGGATTTAACAAATAATCATTAATATACCTGTGTGTAACTTTTTAAACACAGAATCACCAAATACTTGCTTTTTTTAAAGAAAGTTAGATAGCTTTAGTGTTTCTTGTTTGCATTAATTGCTGCATTTTTACTGTCCTTTGTTTTCATTAAAAAAATATACTTTTATTTTTGTCAACACTGGGCCTGCCCTTGCTTTTAAATGAACAAAAGTTTTTTATAGTTATTTTGATTTCTGCAACAGTCTAATGAGCAGTACAGTTACAGTATAAATTAGGGCTGGGCGATATATATCAAATATACTCGAGCTGCCACCTTAACGTGGTAGAGGAGTTTGCGTGTCCCAATGATCCTAGGAGCTATGTTGTCCGGGGGCTTCTATGCCCCCTGGTAGGGTCTCCCAAGCCAAACTGGTCCTAGGTGAGGGATCAGACAAAGAGCAGCTCGAAGACCTCTATGAAGAACACGAACAAAGACCCAGATTTCCCTCGCCAGGACGCGGGTCACCGGGGCCCCTCTCTGGAGCCAGGCCTGGAGGTGGGGCACGATGGCGAGCGCCTGGTGGCCGGGCCTGTCCCCATGGGGCCCGGCCAGGCACAGCCCAAAGAGGCAACGTGGGTCCCCCCCTCCAATGGGCTCACCACCCATGGCAGGGGCCATAGAGGTCGGGTGCAGTGTGAGCTGGGCGGCAGTCGAAGGCAGGGCACTTGGCGGTCCCCGGCTCAAAGCCTGCACGTTAGAATTCAACCCAGTGGACGAGAGGGTAGCTTCCCTCCGCCTTCGGGTGGGGGGACGGGTCCTGACTGTTGTTTGCGCTTACGCGCCAAGCGGCAGCTCAGAGTACCCACCCTTTTTGGATTAACTCAAGGGAGTACTGGAGAGTGCTCCCCCGGGGGATTCCTTCGTTCTACTGGGGGACTTCAACACTCATGTTGGCAACGACAGTGAAACCTGGAAAGGCGTGATTGGGAAGAATGGCCGCCCGGATCTGAACCAGATTGGTGTTTTGTTTTTGGACTTTTGTGCTCGTCACAGATCGTCAATAACAAACACCATGTTCAAACATAAGGGTGTCCATATGTGCACTTGGCACAAGGACACCCTTGGCCGCAGTTCCATGATCGACTTTGTAGTTGTGTCATCGGATTTGCGGTCTCATGTTTTGGACACTCGGGTGAAGAGAGGGGCGGAACTTTCTACTGATCACCACCTGGTGGTGAGTTGGCTGTGAGGGTGGGGGAGGATGCCGGACAGACCTGGCAGGCCCAAACGCATTGTGAGGGTTTGCTGGCAGAGTCTCCTGTCAGAGAGAGTTTCAATTCCCACCTCCGGAAGAACTTTGAACATGTCACGAGGGAGGCACTGGACATTGAGTCCGAGTGGACGATGTTCCGTGCCTCTATTGTCGAGGCGGACGATTGGAGCTGTGGCCGCAAGGTGGTTGGTGCCTGTTGTGGCGGTAATCCTAGAACCCACTGGTGGACACCAGCAGTAAGGGATACCGTCAAGCTGAAGAAAGAGTCCTATGGGGCTCTTTTGGCTCATAGGACTCCGGAGGCAGCAGACAGGTACCGACAGGCCAAGCGGTGTGCGGCTTCAGTGGTCGTGGAGGCAAATACTCGGACATGGGAGGACTTCGGGGAAGCCATGGAAAACGACTTCCGGACGGCTTCGAAGCGATTCTGGACCACCATCCGCCGCCTCAGGAAGGGGAAGCAATGTAATGTCAACACCGTGTATGGTGGGGATGGTGTTCTGCTGACCTCGACTGCGGATGTTGTGGATCGGTGGAGGGAATACTTCGAAGACCTCCTCAATCCTACCAGCACGTCTTCCTATGAGGAAACAGGGCCTGGGGAATCTGTGGTGGGCTCTCCTATTTCTGGGGCTGAGGTTGCCGAGGCAGTTAAAAAGCTCCTCGGTGGCAAGACCCCGGGGGTGGATGAGATCCGCTCAGAGTTCTTTAAGGCTCTGGATGTTGTGGGGCTGTCTTGGTTGACAAGACTCTGCAACATCGCGTGGACATCTGGGGCGGTACCTCTGGATTGGCAGACCGGGGTGGTGGTTCCTCTCTTTAAGAAGGGGAACCGGAGGGTGTGTTCCAACTATCGTGGGATCACACTCCTCAGCCTTCCCGGTAAGGTCTATTCAGGTGTACTGGAGAGGAGGCTACACCGGATGGTCGAACCTCGGATTCAGGAGGAACAGTGTGGTTTTCGTCCTGGTCGTGGAACTGTGGACCAGCTCTATACTGTCGGCAGGGTCCTTGAGGGTGCATGGGAGTTTGCCCAACCAGTCTACATGTGCTTTGTGGACTTTGAGAAGGCATTCGACCGTGTACCCGGGAAGTCCTGTGGGGAGTGCTCAGAGAGTATGGGGTAACGGACTGTCTTATTGTGGCGGTTCGCTCCCTGTATAATCAGTGTCAGAGCTTGGTCCGCATTGCCGGCAGTAAGTCGGACCCGTTTCCAGTGAGGGTTGGACTCCGCCAAGGCTGCCCTTTGTCACCGATTCTGTGCATAACCTTTATGGACAGAATTTCTAGGCGCAGTCGGGGCGTTGAGGGTATCTGGTTTGGTGGCTGCAGGATTAGGTTTCTGCTATTTGCAGATGATGTGGTCCTGATGGCTTCATCTGGCCAAGATCTTCAGCTGTCACTGGATCGGTTCGCAGACGAGTGTGAAGCGACTGGGATGGGAATCAGCACCTCCAAGTCTGAGTCCATGGTTCTCGCACGGAAAAGGGTGGAGTGCCATCTCCGGGTTGGGGAGGAGATCTTACCCCAAGTAGAGGAGTTCAAGTACCTCGGAGTCTTGTTCACGAGTGAGGGAAGAGTGGATTGTGAGATCGACAGGCGGATCGGTGCGGCGTCTTCAGTAATGCGGACGCTGTATCGATCCGTTGTGGTGAAGAAGGAGCTGAGCCGGAAGACAAAGCTCTCTATTTACCGGTCGATCTACGTTCCCATCCTCACCTATGGTCATGAGCTTTGGGTCATGACCAAAAGGACAAGATCACGGGTACAAGCGACTGAAATGAGTTTCCTTTGCCGGGTGGCGGGGCTCTCCCTTAGAGATAGGGTGAGAAGCTCTGTCATCCGGGAGGGGCTCAAAGTAAAGCCGCTGCTCCTCCACATCGAGAGGAGCCAGATGAGGTGGTTCGGGCATCTTGTCAGGATGCCACCCGAACGCCTCTCTAGGGAGGTGTTTCGGGCACGTCCGACCGGTAGGAGGCCACGGGGAAGACCCAGGACACGTTGGGAAGACTATCTCTCCCGGCTGGCCTGGGAACGCCTCGGGATCCCCCGGGAGGAGCTGGACGAAGTGGCTGGTGTGAGGGAAGTCTGGGCTTCCCTGCTTAGGCTGCTGCCCCCGCGACCCGACCTCGGATAAGCGGAAAAGATGGATGGATGGATGGCTACTCGATATATCGCTGGTTTGTCTCTGTGCGACATAGAAAATGACTATATCGTGATATTCGAGTATACGTTCTCATGCAGTTGCTTTTAAGCTGCGGGCATTAAGACTACAGGCTCTTCTCACTCTTTCGTGTCTCTCCTTCGCACAGAGACATAAAACAAGCGCACCTCTTACATAAGTCACATATTTGTCTTACGCCCTCACGGAGCAGAGAGGTAGCGGAATGGGTAACATTAGCTGTGATGCTAGCAGAGCGGTGCGAGTGGTATTACGAGAAAGAAGGTGCGAATCTGGTAACAAATGGAGGAAGAATTAATTCCCAAGAAAAACAGCAGGGAGTCCAGCGTCTGGTGGTGTTTTGGCTTCAAGCGGGAATATGTTGAACAAACAACAGACAACCGTAATATGTTTAGGGCTGCAACAACTAATCGATTAAATCGATTAAAATCGATGATAAAAATAGTTGTCGATTAATTTAGTCATCGATTCGTTGGATCTATGCTATGCGCATGCGCAGAGACTACTTTTTTTATTTTTTAATAAACCTTTATTTATAAACTGCAACATTTACAAACAGCTGAGAAACAATAATCAAATGGTATGGTGCCAGTATGCTGGGTTTTTTTCAATAAAATACTGGAAAGGATAGAAATGTAGTTTGTCTCTTTCATCCAATTATTAATCGATTAATCGTGGTAATAATCTACAGATTAATCGATTATCAAATTAGTTGTTAGTTGCAGCCCTAAATATGTTAAGTAAAAGCGTTGCTACAAAAAGTAGCATTACTGCTTATTCGGAGCATCATTTGAAAAGTCACCCACGAGAGAATGAGGAATGCTTGAAACTCCGTATGTCAACATCTCCGGCCGGTGCCACACCAACAAAATGCCGAAGCAACCTGCACATCAACACCATTTCCACATCAACACCGTATGAAAAAACTAATCAACAACAGAAGGAGATAACGTCCGCAGGAACCTACCACACAGCGAAGGACATACACTATTTGATTTCCTATTATGCAGCTCATTTTTATTTGACAGTTATTGAAATATCTTGTGTGACATCATGCACAAAAGTGCACTTTATTTGTTTTAAACTATTGTAGTGGCGTTCTGTACAAAAAGTGCACTTTAATTTAGTGTTGTTTTGATATGCCATCTTCGTGACATCAAGCACAAAAGTGCACTAATAACTTGTTTTAAAATGTCGGACAATCTTGCACTTTCTGTTTTGGAAATGACATGAATGTTTGTGCCACTGCTTAATAACTGTTTAATAAATACAGTTTTGGTAAATTGACTTAGTTGTGATTTCTCTCTCTGCATGAAAGTTTAAAATGAGCATATATTAATGCAGTATGAACAAGAATGTTTTAATGTAGACACATAGAATCATCATACTGCTGTGATTATATGCATCAAGTGTTCATTCAAGGCTAAGGCAAAATATCGAGATATATATCGTGTATCGTGACATGGCCTAAAAAATTAAATATATTAATAAAAGGCCATATCGCCCAGCCCTAGTATAAATACATATTTCTGAATAAATTACTCATTTTTGTTAGCCCATGCCAAAGATATCTTCAACTGAATTTTAAAGCCTATAGCTAAATTAAAGCCATTGAATGGGTTTTATGCTTTATAATCTGATTAGTCTTTCATTAAGATAATCGCTGACTATTCAACTATCAAAATAGTGGTTAGTTAAATGCCAAACTAGAAAAGTATGCTGAATTCACTAAACGTGTTACAAAAAAGGTCAATAGAATAATACATAATGTCGGTTATGGAGACATTCAAACCCTTTGCTCATCGATTGAACCAAAAATATTGAAATTCAATGATTTTGTACATTTGCATACGCACAAAGCAAATTAGAACCTGCAACTCAAATGTACAACAATTCTTCTCAACAAAAGAGAAGAAATGCAAACCCAGAGGAAAATCTAATGTAAAGCATTTGTATGCAAGTACCACACACACTTAAAACCTTTAGCATATTTATATGTGAAAAACTAAATTGTGCAATGGATTAAGCAAATAAATCAAACAATGTACCGTATTCTTTGGATAATAAGTGGACGTTTTTTTCATAGTTTGGCCGGGGGTGCGACATATACTCCGGAGCGACTTATGTATGAAATTATTAACACATTACCGTAAAATATCAAATAATATTTATCACATTCATGGAAGAGACGAAGCAAATGTCAGCAATCGTCACTCACACGTCAACCAATAAGAATTTGGCGGGGGAGGGTCATGGCAGAAGTGCATTGTGGGTCATGGGATGCTAACTGCTATATGCTATATGCTACTGCGGTAGCTATTAAAAGGGATCATTTCAACATTGGCGGTAACTTATAAAAACTGAGAAGGGCTGAACAAAAATGGCACTGAAAAGGAAATCATATACTGCAGATTACAAGCTGGACATAGTGAAATATGCAGCAGAAAACGGCGACCGAGCAGCAGAAAGAAAGGACGCTCGCGGCGCATACCAGGAGCGACACCGAGGAGGAAGATTTCATCGGATTTAGCGATCAGGAGTGACAGATTGTTTGGGAAACGTATAGCATGTTCTATATGTTATAGTTATTTGAATGACTCTTACCATAATATGTTACGTTAACATACCAGGCACGTTCTCAGTTGGTTATTTATGCCTCATATAACGTACACTTATTCAGCCTGTTGTTCACTATTCTTTATTTATTTTAAATTGCCTTTCAAATGTCTATTCTTGGTGTTGGATTTTATCAAAAAAATTTCCCCCAAAAATGCGACTTATACTCCAGTGCAACTTATATATGTTTATTTTGCCTTCTTTATTATGCATTTTCGGCAGGTGCGACGTATACTCCGGAGCAATTTATAATCGGAAAAAAACGGTACTAATATAATCCAGTTCCAAAACTATTCAAAGAACAGTCCTGGTAAACATCTTGAACCTTATTGAAAAAATTGTATTGATCTCATAATGTGTATCACAACTGAACTACTTACTACTGAGAATTTTGGTTATTTATTTATCCACCCATCCATCCATCCATCCATCCATCCATCCATTTTCTACCGCTTATTCCCTACGGGGTCGCGGGGGGCGCTGGAGCCTATCTCAGCTACAATCGGACGGAAGGCAGGGTACACCCTGGACAAGTCGCCACCTCATCGCAGGGCCAACACAGATAGACAACATTCACACTCACATTCACACACTAGGGCCAATTTTAGTGTTGCCAATCAACCTATCTCCAGGTGCATGTCTTTGGAGGTGGGAGGAAGCCGGAGTACCCGGAGGGAACCCACGCAGTCACAGGAAGAACATGCAAACTCCACACAGAAAGATCCCGAGCCCGGGATTGAACTCAGGACTACTCAGGACCTTCGTATTGTGAGGCAGATGCACTAACCCCTCTTCCACTGTGCTGCCCGTTATTTATTTATACAACTATTTATTTTGTTTGTGTAACAAATTGAGCACAGGAAGTGAACATGTGTAGGAAATTGCTATGAAAAAGATAAAGGGTCAGGGTTAAATAAGATCTGCTTCTTCCGACTCCTTTTTATACATGCTGTAATGAAAAACTGAAAATATGTGAGGGGCCATATTGTAATGGCATGTCTGTTCAAAATAAATTAAAACCATAGCAATAGATGCTTAGGCTGCTGCCATCGCGACCCGACCTCGGATAAGCGGAAGAAGATGGATGGATGGATGGAATAGATGTTAATGTAATTAGACTGAATATCTGAGCTGTGATGAGATGGCGACTTGTCCAGGGTGTACGCCGCCTTCCTCCCGATTGTACCTGAGATAGGCTCCAGCGCCCCCCGCCACTCCGAAGGGAATAAGCGGTAGGAAATGGATGGATGGATGGATGGATCTGAGCTTTAAACGTAGGTATTAATTAAATATGATCGATAAAGCTATGATGGCTTTTGCAGTGCTCGGAATGCACATTGGCTGAAACACATTTAAAGCTTTGGATACAAAAGTTCAACTAAGGTAATGGCGGCATTAATAAACAGGATCTCATGATATTATGTTACAGTTTGTCGCGAATATGAATATTGTTTACGTCTCCACACTCTACAACAGGGCCTCGTCTTCCTGTCTATTGGTGGTGAACATGATATGAACACATATGAGCCGCTAGCATTTTAACTCCCCTAGTTAGCTAATTCTACTAGACTGTTTGTCTGAGAGCAAAGCTAACACTTTACACTAAACAACAAATTAGATGTCAGAAAGAGACATAGAATACATATTTTTTCGAATAAACGTCGCGTGTTGTACTCACCTAGCAAGCTTAGCCAGACAGCTGGCAGGTTACTTCCGTTTCGTTTAGTACATTTGACGCTCCGTCTAAAGTTTAAGCTCCTCTCTCACAAGGTTGTTTTTTTTAAATAGCTCATCGGAAATTTGAAGGAAAACTGCGTAGGAAAACAACCTGGTATTGGCAAGGTCGGGTTTCTTTTGGGGATGATTTGAGAAGTTTCGAAGATACGGACACTAGACTCTTGCTAAGACTTCCTGACAAGTAGCATCCCCTTCTCGAAAACTACGTAGCGGCTGGCTGAGCATCACGAGTTCTGATTGGCTCATTGGAATGTCCATCATAATGACGACCCCGCCCCCTTGTTCCGCTGTAAAACAAGGCCTGACTGGACGTGTAGTCCAGTGTTTTTAAACCTTTTTTGAGCCAAGGCACATTTTTTGCATTGAAAAAATCCGGAGGCACACCACCAGCAGAAATAATTAAATAAGGAACCTCAGTTGACAGTAAAAAGTCGTTGTCGCAATTGTTGGATATGACTTTAAAGCATAACCAAGCATGCATCATTATAGCTCTTGTCTCAAAGAGAACACACCCTGACTCATTTGGAGGTTTTTTGCTGTTTTTCTGTGTGTAGTGTTTTACTTCTTGTCTTGCGCTCATATTTTGGTGGCTTTTTGTCTTTTTTTGGTGTTTTCCTGTAGCAGTTTCATGTCTTCATTTGAGCGTTATTTCCCGCATCTACTTTGTTTTAGCAATCAAGAATATTTCGGTAGTTTTAATCCTTCTTAGTGGCGACATTGTTGATTGTCATGTCATGTTTGGATGTGCATTGTGGACACCGTCTTTGCTCCGCAGTAAGTCTTTGCTGTCGTCCAGCATTCTGTTTTTGTTTACTTTGTAGCCAGTTCAGATTTAGATTTGTTCTGCATAGCCTTCCCTAACTTTCATTGCCTTTTCTTAGGGCAGGGGTCGGCAACCCGCGGCTCCGGAGCCGCATGCGACTCTTTGATCACTCTGATGCGGCTCAGCTGCATACTTGCAGACCCCCCCAATTTTTCCGGGAGGTTTCTGGATTTCAGTGCCTCTCCCGGAAATCTCCTGGGGCTACCATTCTCCGATTTTCACCCGGACAACAATATTGAGGGCGTGCCGTGATGGCACTGCCTTTAACGTCCTCTACAACATGTTGTCGCGTCCGCTTTTACACCATACTGTATGCGTGCCGGCCCGGTCACATGTAGTATGTGACCTGTGCTTACACACGTAAGTGACTGCAAGGCATACTTGGTCAACAGACACCAAACAAGAATAACAAACACATTTCGGGAGAACATCCGCACCGTAACACAACATAAACACAACAGAACAAATACCCAGAATCCAATGCATCCCTAACTCTTCCGGGCTACATTATACACCCCCGCTACCACCAAACCCCCCCCTCCCCTACCCACCTCAACCGACGCACGGGGGGGTGTATAATGTAGCCCGGAAGAGTTAGGGGTGCATGGGATTCTGGGTATTTGTTCTGTTGTGGTTATGTTGTGTTACAGTGCGGATGTTCTCCCGAAATGTGTTTGTCATCCTTGTTTGGTGTGGGTTCCCAGTGTGGAGCATATTCGTAAGAGTGTTAAAGTTGTTTAAACGGGCACCCTCAGTGTGACCTGTATGGCTGTTGACCAAGTATGCCTTGCAGTCACTTATGTGTGTCTGCAGAAGCCTCATACGACATATAACTGGGCTGGCAAGCTGTTTGAACATGTTGTAGAGGGCGCTAAAGGCAGTGCCATCACAGCAAGCGCTTATTATTTTTGTTTGGGTGAAAATCAGCAGACATTTAAGAGAATAGTTGCTCTGAAATTCGGGAGACTCCCGGAAAAATTGGGAGGGTTGGCAAGTATGGCGCTGTCAAGCGGCATTCATATAAAACTGTGACTGAGACCCCTGGTTTATACATAGCACAAAGAAAAAAAAAACTTTATATGCAGTGTTATTTCATTTTAAATTTCAAAAGAGTTTTGTGGCTCCCATTGTTATCTTTATTTTGTGAAACGGGTCAAAATGGCTCTTTGAGTGGTAAAGGTTGCCGACCCCTGTCATAGGGGCACTCACTTTTTGTTTATTTTTGGTTTAAGCATTAAACACCTTTTTACCTGCACCCTGCCTCTCACTGTTTCCGACATCTACAAAGTAATTAGCTACCAGCGGCCACCTACTGATATGGAAGAGTATTACACGGTTACTCTGCCGATCTCTAGACCATTGTATAACCGTGCAAGATATTGCTCATTTGATGTGGTCTTTCTTGAACTATTTGGAAAAAAAGATATACATATAACTAAAAACTTGTTGAAAACTAAACAAGTGATTCAATTATAAATAAAGATTTCTACACATAGAAGTAATCATCAACTTAAAGTAACCCTTTTTGGGGATTGTAATAGAGATCCATCTGGATTCATGAACTTAATTCTAAAGATTTCTTTTTTTGTGAAGAAATGTTTTAATATTCAATATTAATGGAACATGTCCACAAAAAATCTAGCTGTCAACACTGAATATTGCATTGTTGCATTTCTTTTCACAGTTCTTTTTGACAGACATTTTTTAAAAATTTCACGTACCCCTTAGCATACCTTCAAGTACCCCCAGGGGTACGCGTACCCCCATTTGAGAACCACTGCACTAGACAACGGCACATTATTATAATTATTGATTTGTAAAAATTATTTTTTGGACCAATTAGGTGAAGTTGCATAATTTCCCACGGCACACCAGACAATATCTCACAGCACACTAGTGTGCCGCGGCACAGTGGTTGAAAAACACTGGTGGAGTCTATTGCAGTGTTTTTCAACCTTTTCTGAGCCAAGGCACATTCTTTGAAAAAATTCTGAGGCACACCACCAGCAGAAAACATACAAAAACGAAACTAAGTAGCTGATATTGACAATAAAAAGTCGTTTACTGACATATATTGAATCATAATTTATAGACATTTAAAGAAAAAAAAAAAAAAACAAGAAGGAAAAAAAGGGGGGGAAGCAGAAAAAAACTGCCATCTTTTTTGTAGTTGTATTCCTTTTTTATTATCTTTATTATTTTTTGTATTGACCCTACATTATTATTGTTTTTGTTTTGGTTTTTTTTCTTACTTCTGACATGGTTTTGCCACGGTTTACTTGTTTATTCATTTATTTATTCTTTTTGTGACTTTTTATTTTGTATTGTTTTGCATCTGATCAATTTCTGTGACTATGCTTTTCTTTTTTAAGTATGAACGGTGGAGAGGTCCTCGCGAGGTGATCTTGGGATCACTTCCTGAGGATCCTTGATGCCAAGTAATGTTCATCCATCTTGCTATGGTCTGGATAGCCTGCTGATCCTGAGCCAGAGCGGGATGTATACAATATCTGGGTATTTTTTCCAATAATGTTCATACTGTAAACCTTGAGTTGTTAAAGTTTAAGTTCACCTCTCTCCTCATGTGTGCATGTGAGTGTGTATGAGTGGATGTGTGCCTGTATGAAGGCTTTGCGTGTGATTTTAACTGTAAAATTCAATAAAAATATTTGCAAAAAAAAAAAAAAAAGTTGATCCTCACAATTGTTGGATATGAATTCAAACCAGGCAGCACAGTGCAACAGGGGTTAATGTGTCTGCCTCACAATACAAAGGTCCTGGGTTCGATCCGGGGCTCGGGATCTTTCTGTGTGGAGTTTGCATGTTGTCCACGTGACTGCATGGGTTCCCTCTGGGTACTCCGGCTTCCTCCCACCTCCAAAGACATGCACCTGGGGATAGGTTGATTGGCAACACTAAATTGGCCCTAGTGTGTGAATGTGAGTGTGAATGTTGTCTGTGTTGGCCCTGTGATGAGGTGGCGACTTGTCCAGGGTGTACCCCGCCTTCCGCCTGAATGCAGCTGAGATAGGCTCTAGCACCCCCCCGCGACCCCGAATGGGACAAGCGGTAGAAAATGGATGGATGGATGGAATTCAAACCATAACCAAGCATGCATCACTATAGCTCTTGTCTCAAAGTAGGTGTATGTCACATCACGCCGTGACTTATTTTTAGTTTTTTGGTGTTTTCCTGTGTGTAGTGCTTTAGTTCTTGTCTTGCGCTCCTATTTTGATGGCTTTTCCTCTTTTGTTGGTATTTTTCTGTAGCAGTTTCATGTTTTCATTGAACGCTATTCCCCGCACCTGCTTTGTTTTCGCAATCAAGACTATTTAAGTTGTGCGGACGCTATCCTTCTTTGTGGGGACATTGTTGATTGTCATGTCATGTACGGATGTACTTTGTGGACGCCGTCTGCTCCACACGCTGTAAGTCTTTGCTCTCGTCCAGCATTCTATTTTTGTTTACTTTGCAGCCAGTTTAGTTTTAGTTTTGTTTTGTATAGCCATCCCTAAGCTTCAATGCCTTTTCTTAGCGGCACTCGCCTTTTGTTTATTTTTGGTTTAAGTGTTAGATACCTTTTTACCTACACGCTGCCTCCCGCATATTGTGATAACCACAAACCATGTTCCTGACATCTACAAAGCAGTTAGCTACCTGCTGCCACCTACTGATATGGAAGAGTATTACATGGTTACTCTGCCGAGCCCTAGACAATACAGACACTCAACAACGGCACATTTGCGTATAATAATTACTTGTTTGCAAAAAATATTTGTAACCCAATTAGGTGAAAGTACATAATCTCCCACAGCACACCAGGCTGTATCTCACGGCACACAAGTGTGCCGCGGCACAGTGGTTGAAAAACACTGGTGTAGTCTATTGCATGCAGATACACGGCAACAAAAATTCTGCAAAACAAATTTTTTAGTATATTTAGCTATTGCATTATGACCACAATAATGAGATCTAATTAAAGTTGCTTCAAAATCAATGCCAAATTTTGATTGATTATATTATAAGTTTTATTTTGATTATCAATTTTAATTATTGTGGTGGGAGTTTGCGATGGCTTAAATTTTTACTGAATCAGCTACCTAGTATCTTGACTATCCCATGAACTAGATATTTAGTTTGGTATATAGAAACAGCTATCATCATGCATTTTATGTTTGGATATTCAGTAATCATATTCTAAAAAAAATAGTGGTATGGCCTCAATTTTGATTAATTGGTTCTTTGATGGAGCTCTTGACTCAAAACACTTAAACCTCAAATCAACATCTCCCTATTAAATTAAATTAAATTGGTGCTTGCCCACCAATGTATCTGTCCATCCATCCATCTTCTTCCGCTTATCCGAGGTTGGGTTGCGGGGGCAGCAGCCTAAGCAGAAAAGTCCAGACTTCCCTCTCCCCAGCCACTTCGTCCAGCACCTACCGGGGGGCCCCGAAGCGTTCCCAGGGCAGCCGGAGACATAGTCTTCCCAAGGTGTCCTGGATCTTCCCTGTGGCCTCTTACTGTCGGACGTGCCCTAAACACCTCCCCAGGGAAGCGTCCGGGTGGTATCCTGACCCCGCCCCCACTCTCCCCACAGTACAATTCTAACATGTAACATACCTTTTAAAAATAAAAGCAAACTTTTAGATAAGAAATATTGCATAAAAAATATATGATATTATGTACTATAACTACAGTAGTATTATGAAGTAATGTAATATTAATGTACAGCATTTACCTTGGAGAAAAGGCCTTCTAGTATCTTGTTCCAGTAGCTTCTCTGTCAAATACACCATCAGCAGCTCTTCAATATGAGCGACACAATTGGTCATGTTTTTGATGATTTATTTTTTTTAATTTGATAAATATCATCTATCATCATCATTTACCATGATTTAAGTGGACCCCGACTTAAACAAGTTGAAAAACGTATTCGGGTGTTACCATTTAGTGGTCAATTGTACGGAATATGTACTGTACTGTGCAATCTACTAATAAAAGTTTCAATCAATCAATCTGCTTTTTCTACTCAGCCCTGTCTTTCACCCTCACTTTCTTCCTTCCGAAGTTGGAAAACAAAGTTATGTCGATCTCTATTTATATGCTAATGAGTAAGACTAGACGTTTTGGGGCTCTTATTGGGTTCACTAATGGTGAGGATGCTTGTACCTCTATTTTTTGTTTGTAACTTAAAGCATAACAATTAGTTGTGAGACAGCTCGCCTCGAAACACTCTTAAGTTGAGGTACCACTATAGTATTGTATATTGGACATATTAAAAACAAAACTAAATTTTTTTTTTTTTTTTTTAATTATGGTAACAATACAGTGAAAGACAGAAATGTTTACAATTATAATTATATAAAATATATAATTAACAATTATAACACATAAACAATAAATAATGATGAGGTTTTTCATGTGCAAAAAAGTGTGGGGAAAAAAGTGAAAAATATATACTCCCACCCTTTATTCATAAATGAACTAGAACAGTGGTTCTCAAACTTTTTTCACCCGGTACCACCTCAGAAAAAACTTGGCTCTCCACTCCAAGCACTACCGTAATAAACAACATTAAAATACAGTAGCCTGGTAGGCCTAAGTATTCTTTAAAACAAGGCAGAAGTTTTTTGTAACAAGTATATTTAATATTTTTGACCACTCTCACATTACCTACACACATTTTGTACAGTAACACTGTGTTTGAATATAAGAAAATACAATTTAATCAAGGGATTATTTGGCTTACCTGTAGAAGGAGCCCACAAATCACTGGTGGTACACATACCAGTTTGATAATCACTGAACTTTTGCCCTCCCTGGTTTATCACTGTTAATTGGTTCCGAATATGATCGCGATATATGAATTTTCGCTTGGTATAGGAATCAAAAATTATAAATCGAATGTTTTTTCTAGCTAGAGCAGAAAAAACAGCTTACGACCTTCTAAAGATGTTTTTCAACATGAGAGCCCTTTAGTCATGAAATAACACCCTTAAGTGACCTTCACTTAAGCCATTATAGCAATGCTGTCTGAAGCTGAGCCAATCAGTGGCCACGAAACTTAACAGCAAGCTCTGATTGGTTTGATCTCCTCTAATGGCCTCTAATGTGAAAATGTTCACTGCAACTCACAGCAAACTAGTGGCTAATAATTGCATTACTTTTTAAAGTAACATTTACAATATTTTACTGTGAAACAACTTAACAGCAATTTACTGTACCTGCAAAGCTGTGATTTAACAATTAATTTCAATGAAGTTCCAATTAAAGGCTGTAACTTCACAGTTATGATTCTATAATTAATTGAAATGAAATTACAACTAACTAACTTCACAATTGTACTTTTTTTTTGTTGATTACTCTCTCATTTTAACAGCATCAAACCACTTACTGTAAAATATTGTGCAACATAGTCCCCTTAAGAGACAAATCAGTTTGAATTTACAGTAATATATTGTGATATTAGGACTATAATTACAGTATATTAACTGTGAAATAACAGTTAATTGCTGTCATGCACGGCGCTAACCAAGCCCATCAGGAGCAAGGGTGAAGTGTCTTGCTCAAGGACACAACGGACGTGACTAGGATGGTAGAAGGTGGGGATTGAACCAGCAACCCTCAGATTGCTGGCATGGCCACTCTCCCAACTTTGCCACGCCGTCCCCAGTAATGTGTTGTAATGTTACAGTAGATTTGGATTACAGTATTTTACTGTAATAAATACTGTTATCACATATGACTAATCAGCAGCTTCACTAATCAGCAGCTTGTGCATGATTAAACATGGTTAGAGTATTGTGTATTGACATTATTAACATACACTTACATTTTCAAGGGTAAGGAACACATTTATTGAAAGTATTACAGGTTGTATAAAACAGCTGTATAATGTTGCCATGTAACAAAACACATAAACATCTATGTAAAAGCAAAACAGAACTTGTAAATGAGTGCAATTTCCGTGAACATATACTCACATTTCTCCCACCGAGCCGAACACACTTTGATCCGCTGCACAAGTGTCAAGTTGGCAGCCATCCTTCAGTTATCACAGTACTGTACCTTCGATGGGGACAGCATCAGCACTGTGATAACTGAACCAGGGCAGCCTGTCAGTCAATTTTAGTGGTTGACGAGCCTCATCCAACTATCATCTGTAGATGTTGATTTGCAGGTGTGACAAAAAAAGAGGAGGGGGGTTTCAAACCTATACATATAATATACAACTCTTTATACACAACATCACATTAATTTTATTCAGTTTCACAACAATGACAATGATGAACAAATCATATAAGTTGACATTTCCTTACCATTTTTCGAGCAATAGTGAAACAAGTGGCATGTAATGACACAATGGCATTTCAAGCCTGTATGAATGCAATAATGAGGGAAAAAATGTCACACGTACTTTGCAAATAGCTCAGAAATTGTAACTTGTGACAGTGATTACTGTAGGCGATATAACCCCTATACACATATGCTACACTGCGTCACTAATTACACTATTCAATATGAAGGGTTTTTCTAAATGTACTAAATAAACTCTAAATTATTGGTGCATCGCAATAAATTAGAAAATGGTGCACATTTTTTTTTTCAGAAGCTCTAGAGATCAATTTATTTCAGTTGCAGTTCATAGCAAATTTGATGAGCTACTGAATTTTTCAGCTGTAAAATAATTACACTGTAAATATGTATCAGGGTTTTAACAGTATTTCTTTCACAGTAAAAGTTGGTAATTCAAATGCACTGTACCATTACAACAAATGACTGTAAGAAATATGATACCCTTTTGTTTCACAGCAATTAACTTTTATTTCACAGCAAAATACTGTAATCATAGTCATCTGTGATATCACAACATATACTGTTAATTGAAAACTGATTTGCCTCTTAAGGAGACCAGGTTGTACACCCTTGTACAGTAAGTGGCAAGTGTACTGTTAAAACAAGAGAGCAATTCACAATAAAATTACATTTGTGAAGTTACAGCATTTAGTTGTAATTTTATTGTAATTAACTATACAATATACTAATTTTATAGTAGTTAACTATAACATTTCAACTGTGAAGTTACAGCATTTAGTTTTAACTTCATTTTAATCAACTGTAAAATCACTAAAATAGATTTAGAAATATACTCTAATTTACTGAGATGCATAGGAAGCCCAAAAAGTTTGTGTAAAAATACTTGTGTGATATACAAGAGAGAAATATTATTATATTTACAAAAAGAAAGAAAATCACACCATTATGAAAAGGGTGTCCAAAGAGCGACTAAGGGTAATTTGCAACACGTGGCGTGCTTTTTAAATTATTGTGTGATTTCAAAATAAAATAAAATGTAAAATCTAGGCAAAAATGGGACAATGTAAAGGGAAAACTGAAATGTTGGCACTAGTAACTAATTATAACAACACAAAACGTCGTCCTTAAATATTTGAGTAACGGTGTGTTAGTCTCAACATAAAAACAGAAATTAAAAATACATATTCTTAAATTAATTCTTTGTAGCAGTCACGTTTACAGAGAATATAGCAATGAGAAGAATGCAAAATAAGAAAAAAGAAAATCAAAAATTGCGAATCAAATTGGGCAATTGTAGAAGAGATGTATATGCAATTGGTAAACATACACTGTCATTTACATACAGACTAGATCTGGGATGTCCAAAAAAGCAAAAAGACATTTTGTAATGATAAAAAGCTGAAATTTTGATACCAATAACTCAAGCAAGGGTCGCATACTGAAAGTATACTCTGGCCATTTTGAGATGTTTTTATTTGGAGAATTTTATATATATATATATATATATATATATATATATATATATATATATATATATATATATATATATAAAATTCTCAAAATATATATATATATATAATTCTGTTTTTCTCTTCCATATATATATATATATATAAAATTCTCAAAAAAAAATAAAAAAATAAAAACAAATATATATATATAAATAATTCTGTTTTTCTCTCTATATAAAATTCTCAAAAAAAACCAAAAAAAAAAACCCAACATATATATATATATATATATATATATATATATATATATATATATATATATATATATATATATATATATATATATATATATATATATATTCTGTTTTTCTCTTCTCCAGCAATCTAATATAAAACATCCACGGTCCTTTTAGGGCGTGGCGACAGAGGCACAAAGTATGTTTCATTATTCACAGCACTTGCAGAGGCCGAGTGACGTCAGGCTTGTTATGTTTCTCCCCGGAGACTCCGCCCCCTCGGCGTTGACGTCATGGTCCAACGTGGCAGGCTCCGCCTCCTCTTTGGTCCCACCCTCTGCACTTCATGTAAACAACTCCATTAACCCCGCAGCTCGACAATGTTGAGTGCAAAATAGGGGAGAAAAAACAACAACAACACGGCTATAACGTTGTTATAATTGTTCTACATTAAGTTATTTATGTCTATGTTATAAAAAAAAAACGCAGTGACGTTCACATAACGTACAGTAGGCTAAAATAAGCTATCGGTTTACAGTTTGAAATTGCGACATACGTAGGCTTGTAAATGCTCACGAGCCATAATGACGATAATGACGAGCACGTGCGCGTTGCACCGTTCTATACATAAATAAAATACCAGCGCCAATATTTCCGTATGTTACATAATATCCATATGTTTCTTTTAAATGTGAACAGCTAGTACGCTTTTACAAAAGCAAAAAAAAAGAAAAGTGCAGTGCCAAGCGTGAACGCCCAGCATGCGCACACACTACACACCCCTTTCTGGGTAGAAAACAAACACACAATAATATAATATCAACATATTTTTTATAAAAAACTACGACGCATTTGTGTATAAAAGTATCATTTCGGCTTACTTACCTGCATTCCGCCCTCTGTTTACATGAATATCTTTAATGACGCAGCAAGTCGAGGCACACGGAGCAACGTGAGTGTCGCCATTTTTTGTTGTTATTGAATTCTCCAGTGCCATGTGACACGAGGATCGTGATTTAATAAAAAAAAAAGTCTTCCGTGTGCTAAAAGGGATAATTAACCGGGGATAATAAAAAATTAAAAAAATACGCCTGAAGCACCTTGTTGATCCGCCGACTTGTTATGAATTAGTCTGGTTACTGACTGAAGGCGTGCGTGCGCACTATTTGACAGCTGAGGGTCGGAGCTAAACTGCTTGCAACAAGTACAACATCACTCCTGTGTGTGCAAATCAGGAATGACAGACTCATGTGCTTCTATTGCCAGCCAATTAGATAACATCTGAAACATTTATATCTCTGATCCGTGAGAAATTCTGCCAACAAGTGGAAGATCCCAACTTTACCAAACTGGCAACAGTCATTTTACAGCATATTTAGTATCCTATATGTGACGTCATCGAATACGTCAGAAGTATTTTATACATTATGACCAACAAAGAAGATTTCAATAAACATGTAGTTTGTGTTAGACTCTATAATATTTAACTTTACGTATTATTTAGATTAATAATATGTACTTCTGATTATTAAAACGGATTTCCGTCACGTGGCAACCAGATTTAAATGTCAATACCACATTTTTGTTTGCAATAATAATCATCTGACTATGCAACCTCCAAGTTCGAAGAAAATGTGCTACCACCGTTGACCAGAGGGTGATGCCATTGAGTCAGCATTTGTGTTCATGTTGTGGTTCCAACCACTGTCAACAAGCACTCTTGAAATACTATTATTGGCTTTAGGGGACGATGGAGAGTCACTGTGCACTTTTAAAAAGCATATTCAACTATTTCTTAAACCAGGGGGGTGTCCAAACATTTTCCACCAAAGGAGGCGTACTGAAAAGTCATAGCATGCTGGGGCAGTGGTTCTTAACCTGGGTTCGATCGAACCCAAGGGGTTCAGTGAGTCAGCCTCAGGGGTTCGGCCAGTGACGTGCAGTCACTAGAGGCAGGTGAGGCGAGGCCTCACCTGCCATCATGGAAAGAAAAAAAATTTAAAAAGAAAAAAAATTAATCAAATTGTTATATGTATGCAGTGATTATACTATAAAGTTATTTTCCATTTAACTTCACCAGTTTTAGATTATTTTTATTCAAAATCGCTGAATTTTCACATTTGCCGTTCAAATACTGAGAAGAGACGGTGCGGTGAACAGCAGCCAGTTGAGGCACGTCACTCAGTGCCTCAACATGGACGGACTCGGCTAACTGCTGGCCTGCTGTGCAGTGAGACTGTATTGCTATATGAATTATATTATACATTTCCATAGTTTAGTTAGCTGAGGTATATAATGTACAGCATATTTTGTCAACAACTGTATGTGTGTAACGTATTTCTTGTGCTGAGCGATCATAAAACGGCTGCAAAAGACACACTGGCTGAGGCTCCAGTAGCCCCGCCTCCTGCACCCCCGCCGTAGAATTGTTATATCAACTAAAGCCCACACTTAAACTGTCCACGTGCAAGATTGAATCTATTTAAAAAAGTTATTTCATAAGAAGCCAAAAAGTGCAAAAACAATAATGTTTGTGTTGGGGGAGTTGTGAATGACTGCAGGGCCACAACATTAGGTACACCTGCAGACTGCAGGTGTACCTAATTCACAACTCCTCCAACATGAACATTATTGTTTTTGCACTTTTTGGCTTCTTATTAAATAACCTTTGTAACCTATTTTTATGGGCTTTCCTATTTGTGATGTTAAGTTCCTGTTATGCGCTGTTATACAGTATATGCCTTGAGCTCTTATTTTGAAGGCGCCAAGAGCGGAAGTGATGACATGTTGTAGTGGAGCGGAGGTTTTTGAAAGAAGGTAAATAAAGTGGTCCTCGTGTAAACTGGAGCCTCCGTGTTTGTTATTTTGTAGTTTCATACAGTATAGGCGACATTTATAAACCCTCGGTTACACTTTTTTAAATAGATTCAATCTTGCACGTGGAAAGTTTAAGTGAGGGCTTTAGTTGATATAACACACCCGTCAAGGGGTTCATTAATCCAGCACAACAGCGGCGAATGGACTTTATTTGTAAGTAAAGGTAAGACCATAATAAAGTTTTTTTTATTATATGTGCTTTTTTGTGTGCTACAGTTTGTATGTGTAAAGTTAAAGTTAAGTTAAAGTACCAATGATTGTCTCACACACACTAGGTGTAATGAAATTTGTCCTCTGCATTTGACCCATCCCTTGATCACCCCCTGGGAGGTGAGGGGAGCAGTGGGCAGCAGCGGCGCCACGCCCGGGAATAATTTTTGGTGATTTAACCCCCAATTCCAACCCTTGATGCTGAGTGCCAAGCAGGGAAAAATGCTGGTATGAGCTTTTAAACATAACCCGTTAACTGCTGCCAATCAAATGGTGAATAAGATGCTCTTTAGGGTTCATATGTTTGTAAATCTGACTGTGATGAAGTCAGTGCCTCACCAGCCATGAACCTCACCGCACGTCACTGGGTTCGGCGGAGGTCAAAACATACCGACTCATCGTGTAAATACAAACTTCTCCCTATCGGCGTATTACGGATACGGCAACAGCTGACTGGTTTGCAAGTGTGTAATTTGTTGTGAGTTTATGCACTGTGTTGGTTTTGTTGTTTGAACAAGGTGATGTTCATGCACGGTTCATTTTATGCACCAGTAAAAAAACATGGTAACACTTTAGTATGGGGAACATATTCACCATTAATTAGTTGCTTATTAACATGCAAATTAGTAACATATTGGCTCTTAACTAGTCATTATTAAGTACTTATTAATGCCCTCTAACCCTGACCCTAACCCTAACCAAATATCTCTAAATTAAGTCTTTATATACTTAGAATATGTTCCTCTAGTGTCCAAATAACTCTAAATCAAGTCATTGTTACTTAGAATATGTTCCCCGTACTAAAGTGTTACCAAAAACATATAACTTTGTCTTGAATTTGAAAAAAAAACCATTTTATTTTTCACTAAAGAAGGGTTCCGTGAATGCGCATATGAAACTGCTGGGGTTCGGTACCTCCAACAAGGTTAAGAACCACAGTGCTGGGGCCATTCTGATATTTAGAAGATAGACATTTGTGTCAGCTTTGTTGGCGTGTATTATTTATTAGTATTACAATTTATTTTCCTCATTAAATTACATATTTTTGCTCTTTTAACTGTATTTTTGTAAGATTTTATTTTGACATTATGCTGCGGGCCAACAGAGTCCAGGGTAACCAATGGCCCCCAGGCCATACTTTGGATACTCCTGTATTACACTTTCCAAGTCATGTTGTCACTTTGACTAATTTTATTTATTTTTTGTTTATTTTTGTGCCTATTTTTTTAACATGATATTGTCATTGTCCCTCTGTATCCCTGTTTTTCTGTCTTGGGACTATACAGATTTAAATGAGCAACTATTTTATGTCCGTCTGGGCTTGTTTGGCTGTCAGTTAACAAAACTCAAAAAGTTATGGGTGGATTTTCACTAAACTAATGTCAAAAATTAGATAAGTAACACATGATTAAATGTTGGGGGTAATCCAGATCATTTTCACTAGTTACAGGGTTTAACTTCTGTGTGTGTATGCTATCAAGCCTACACTCACAGAGACAAATAGTGGATGACTGGTAAAAAGGCTGACTCCATATATTTCCTTCTGCTTGATGCAAAGAGTGAACCCTCTTGCAGCCTGTATAAAGCGCCAGACAAACTACACAAACATGGACGGACTTGGTAATTTGATTTATTACGCATTTGACGGGGTTTGTCCGTTTGTTCTCCTAGTAACATAACTCAAAAGTTTATAGCCAGATTTTGTTGAAACTCTCAGGAAATGTCCGAAATGTCCACTTTAGTATACCTTTGTTGTTGTCGATTTTCTGTTGACATTTCCTAGTTTAGGCCCTGCGATGAGGTGGCGACTTGTCCAGGGTGTACCCCGCCTTCCGCCCGATTGTAGCTGAGATAGGCTCCAGCGCCCCCCGCGACCCCAAAGGGAATAAGCGGTAGAAAATGGATGTATGTCATTTCCTAGTTTACAGTGTTTATGTCTTCTTCCCAATACCAATTGGCTCCTCCTTATGTTCAGTCTGGCAGACCCTTGGATTCTTTTGAAGTCCTTTTGAGGTTTTGTGCTTTCTCTTTTGACCCATCAATACCTGTTACGTTATCGTTCCAATGACAATTTCGTTAGTTACGGTGTGGTCATAAGATGCAGAGTCCGACAAAGCTCCAGTTTGCAAGTGTCTTTTAATGGCAGCAGTCCACAGTGCTAAGCACAAGAACAAAAAAACGCTCTTATTACAAGAGGACTCAAAAGGATGCTGGAGCAAAAACCAGGCGTCCAGGTAGTCTATTACAAACCCCATTTCCATATGAGTTGGGAAATTGTGTTAGATGTAAATAGAAACGGAATACAATGATTTGCAAATCATTTTCAACCCATATTCAGTTGAATATGCTACATAGACAACATATTTGATGTTCAAACTCATAAACATTTTTTTTTTGCAAATAATCATTAACTTTAGAATTTGATGCCAGCAACACGTGACAAAGAAGTTGGGAAAGGTGGGAATAAATACTGATAAAGTTGAGGAATGCTCATCAAACACTTATTTGGAACATCCCACAGGTGTGCAGGCTAATTGGGAACAGGTGGGTGCCATGATTGGGTATAAAAGCAGCTTCCCAAAAAATGCTCAGTCTTTCACAAGAAAGGATGGGGCGAGGTACACCCCTTTGTCCACAACTGCGTGAGCAAATAGTCAAACAGTTTAAGAACAACGTTTCTCAAAGTGCAATTGCAAGAAATTTAGGGATTTCAACATCTACGGTTCATAATTTCATCAAAAGGTTCAGAGAATCTGGAGAAATCACTCCACAGAAGCGGCATGGCTGGAAACCAACATTGAATGACCGTGACCTTCGATCCCTCAGACGGCACTGTATCAAAAACCGACATCAATCTCTAAAGGATATCACCACATGGGCTCAAGAACACTTCAGAAAACCACTGTCACTAAATACAGTTGGTCGCTACATCTGTAAGTGCAAGTTAAAGCTCTACTATGCAAAGCGAAAGCCATTTATCAACAACATCCAGAAACGCCGCCGGCTTCTCTGGGCCCGAGATCATCTAAAATGGACTCATGCAAAGTGGAAAAGTGTTCTGTGGTCTGACGAGTCCACATTTCAAATTGTTTTTGGAAATATTCGACATCGTGTCATCCGGACCAAAGGGGAAGCGAACCATCCAGACTGTTATCGACGCAAAGTTCAAAAGCCAGCATGTGTGATGGTATGGGGGTGCATTAGTGCCCAAGGCATGGGTAACTTACACATCTGTGAAGGCACCATTAATGCTGAAAGGTACATACAGGTTTTGGAACAACATATGCTGCCATCTAAGCGCTGTCTTTTTCATGGACGCCCCTGCTTATTTCAGCAAGACAATGCCAAGCCAAATTCAGCACGTGTTACAAAGCGTGGCTTTGTAAAAAAAGAGTGCGGGTACTTTCCTGGCCCGCCTTCAGTCCAGACCTGTCTCCCATCGAAAATGTGTGGCGCATTATGAAGCGTAAAATACGACAGCGGAGACTCTGGACTGTTGAACGACTGAAGATCTACATAAAACAAGAATGGGAAATAATTCCACTTTCAAAGTTTCAACAATTAGTTTCCTCAGTTCCCAATCGTTTATTGAGTGTTGTTAAAAGAAAAGGTGATGTAACACAGTGGTGAACATGCCCTTTCCCAACTACTTTGGCACGTGTTGCAGCCATGAAATTCTAAGTTAATTATTATTTGCAAAAAAAAATAAAGTTTACGAGTTTGAACATCAAATATCTTGTCTTTGTAGTGCATTCAATTGAATGTGGGTTGAAAAGGATTTGCAAATCATTGTTTTCCGTTTATATTTACATCTAACACAATTTCCCAACTCATATGGAAACGGGGTTTGTACAACTAGACTTAGGCTAGGAACAAGGACAAACAAGGTGCGTCTAAGCAGGTGTAGCAATCTGGTGCATGTCTTGGGATCGCCAATCAAAAACCAAGGGATCCAGTAAAAAAACCCAAAGAGAAACATAGGAGAACACAGTAAAAGTTCAAGACAGGATAACAAAATGCAACACTAAAGTTAAAGGCTTACTAAAGAAATAGACAAATGGAATTACCAAAAGCCAAATCAACAAAAACAGTCTATAGCCCCCGAGACCACTCGAGCCTTAATGGCCATAGTCTTCCCAGCCCAAAGTAGTGTACCTGACAACAAGTCTCAAGAAGTGATGGAATGTGGTTACGCAGAGGGGACTGACAGTCTCTTTTGATTTGGCGTGGCCGCAGAATAGGCATAAACGCATCCGCAGGCGAGGAGTCCTCTCGGCCAATGTGAGGCGGGTCCCACTAAGCTGCATCGGCTCCTCAAACACAGTAGGCTCTTTGAAGGTGTCCTCAGCTACGGAATGTGACGACAAGAAATGATGCGGTGAAGGCGAGTGTGTTGGTCCGAGGATCGGTCGCTCTGAAGCCTCTGCTTGACCCTTTCACGTAGCCGGGTGACCGGTCGAATGGAGAGTGCGATTAGCTCCTCCAGGTCCTGCTAGCCGTCCCTGGACACTAGTACATCCTTTATCCTGGGGTTGAGACCTGCGTAGAAGACCTTGTACAAAGCGTGCTCATTGCACCCACTCTGCGCCAAAAAGGATGCGGAAAGAGATGGAATAATCAACCACAGAGGTTCTTTCCTGGCAAATAATTTCCCCTGAAGCGGATTGTCCAAAACGACGAAATTCAGAAAGAAACTCAGCCAGAGAATGTCCTAATTTGGGCTGTTTAACACAGCTAAAGTGACTACGTAGGCTACCTGTCACCGGAATATCTGGTCGGGCGAGGCAAATTGGGTTCTCGGGAAGACAGGGGCAATGTCGGCCAGACCGGTTAGCTTGGTGAAAACTGCCAGACGAGTGACGATCTGCTCCAGGCTGGTAGTTAAAGACTTCAAAACAGTATTTAGGTCTCTAAGAGCTCTGTCATGGTCGGCAATTAGCTTCTACTGCAAAGACTCAGCAGGATCCATTAGGAAGGTGTGGTTTGTCTGTTACAGTATGTGCAAATGTCCCAAAAGTACACATTTGGGACTTAATGAGGAGTCTCAAGGAACCACCAGGAATGGTTGGCTTTAATACAACTAGGCCAACGCGAGTGAGCAAAGGATAGCATTGATGCTCGAATAAAGCAGGAATACACGTTAGTTACAGGCAGATATAGTGAGTTATAATCTCACATGCTTCTCTTGTAGCAGCTGTGTTTGAAGAAGTTGGATTGCAATCAGTCTAGGGACTGCCCATCACCGAAAGCTAAAGGCTCAAGCAAGAAACTCAAAGAGAAACAAGGGAGTAGAATAAAAATGCAAGACAAGATAAACCAACCAAACTCAAAACAACAACACAACAGAACTTAACATTTCATTTTCACAGCACTCACTTTGACAGAGTAAAACAGTCCAAAGCAGATTTCCACCAGCTGTAGTAGAGGGGAACATGGAACAAAAAAGAAGCCATTAAATGTTACTGAGAATCTGCATAATCATCACTCCTTAGATAAAAAATGCCAATATCAGAATCAGAATCAGAATCATGAAATGAGCATCTTGCCGTGTTTGCCAAGCGCTGCCTGCGGGTTTAAATTGGATATACAAGTTTACAACTTCTCTGCTTATGACCACAACCTTCTACTCTACAGGTGCAGGCATTATTTACTGCAGGGCTATTCAACTACATAATGAAGAAGGCCGTGGTTTCAAGAGCCCAAGGTCTCAGGGGCCAGACATCAAAATTTGGATATTTCTTCAGAAAGTGCCTCCGCAGGTTATCGTTCTTTGAGACTGTGTTTACTTATTTACAAAGTATACACATCGGCTCTCACACTGCACTGTCGATAAATTCATTATTCTGCCATCGCTACTCATTTCCAGTGTGTGCAGCTAGACAAATTGTTAACAGCATGAAGAAACATAAGCTAATTTTTGTTAATGATTTATGTTCCTTCTTTTCAATAATTTTCTTTCCTCAGTTTTATTTCTTTATGCGTCTTCTGTTATTTAGGTTTGAACAACTGAAGATATAGACATTACAAAAGTATAAGGTTCATTGTGTATGTTACATAAATAAAAGAGAAGTTTTAGTGTTGATACACACAGAATTGAATTGATTAACGTGGACCCCGACTCAAACAAGTTGAAAAACTTATTCGGGTGTTACCATTTAGTGGTCAATTGTACGGAATATGTACTGTACTGTGCAATCTACTAATAAAAGTCTCAATCAATCAAAAAACAGCAAACATTGCACACATGTGGTTTAACACAGTTAAACCTCAGGTGTAGCTTTATTGCCCTCTGCTGGTCAAATTCAGCGCCACATGTATTTAACTAGTTTTGATCGCCTGAGTTAAACAGCCAAAAACAACATGACCAGTAATACAAAATAAATCACAAAGTCAGCAATTTCAATACATTCATACTTTGTTGTCCAGTAGCTGTGAAAAGTCAGATTTTTGCGATTTATTTAGATTTTTTTCTTGGACGATAGTGCCATCTTCTTCTCCTCACTCACCGTTGCTTCATTGTGACACATAAGCTTGGCTGTTGCTCTCTGCAAGGTGGCCGGAGTACTGCATACATGAGCAACCCTGTTTTGAATGGTGTCATCAAGCCTATTTGGGTGTTGTTTGGCGGGCTGAATTAAAAGCTTTGGCGGTCCGCATGTGGCCCGCGGGCCACCAGTTCAATAGGCCTAATTCACTGTATAATAGCAGTAGCAGCTCAGTAGCTACACTGCAAAAAGTCAGTGTTCAAAAAGAAGAAAAAAATATATATAAAAATGAGGGGTATTTTATTTGAACTAAGCAAAATTATCTGCCAATAGAACAAGAAAATTCGGCTTGTCAAGACTTTCCAAAACAAGTAAAATGAGCTAACCTCAATGAACCCAAAATACCTTAAAATAAGTATATTCTCACTAATAACAAGTGCACTTTTCTTGGTAGAAAAAAAAGAGACCTTTTTGCTCAATATGTTGAAAAATATTCTTAAATGAAGTAAATGCTAGTGCCATTATCTTGACATAATGATATGCGCTTGACATCATGATTTCTTTTTTCACGTTTGAAGTAAGAAATTATTACTTTAAAAAAGTAGTTTTGTACTTGTGAGTGTTGATGACACAGCTTTGCAACAGTTGATATTCTAGTTTCAAGCATGTTTTACTCAATATAGGTCATACACTTTCAGCAACAAGCTGTAATATCTTACTGAGATAATTTAGGACCAAAACACTTAAAACAAGCAAAACACTCTAATATAAAATCTGCTTAGTGAGAAGAATTATCTTATCAGACAGAAAATAAGCAAATATCACCCTTATTTGAGATATTTAATCTTACTTAGATTTCAGTTTTTGCAGTGTATCTTACCTCTCTGTTAGCAAGGAGGTGTGTTACTAAAAGTAGTTCCTCTGTGTTAGCTCGTACAATAACAATATCGCTATAGCTCGGTTAATATGCAGGTCACGACCTGTAAATTGAGCGTTGATGGAGGTTTTTGGATGTTTTTTTAGAATCGATGACTTCCATTACCATTTCCAAATGTTAGCAGTTTTTCATGATTTACAACGTGCAGAAAAAGAGAAAGACAGGCAAAATTCTAAAAAAAAAGTGCAGTTCCCCTTTCAATTGTGTTAACAATTCAGACTCTGAAGGTCAGTAGAAAGGCAATTGTGGAGTGTATTTGTGTGGGTTAGTTAGCAGGCAAATTCATTTCATGGAGGAACACAAACAGATGGGTGTGACAGGGAAGGACCATTCCTTTAATGCCATAGTGCAGGGATCCATCCATCTATCAATTTTCTACCGCTTGTCCCTTTTGGGGCCGCGGGGGTTGCTGCAGCCTATCTCAGCTGCATTCGGGCGGAAGGCGGTGTACACCCTGGACAAGTCGCTATCTCATCACAGGGCCAACACAATTAGACAGACAACATTCACACACACCAGGGACAATTTAGTGTTGCCAATCAACCTATCCCCAGGTGCATGTCTTTGGAGGTGGGAGGAAGCCGGAGTACCCGAAGGGAACCCACGCAGTCACAGGGAGAACATGCAAACTCCACACATAAAAGATGCCGAGCCCAGGATTGAACCCAGGACTTTCATATTGTGAGGCACACACGCTAACCCCTGGTCCACTGTGCTGGGATATTCCACTATATTGTTTTGGGAGCCACATTTCCACGAATCTAAGGTCCGGGGGGCCTGGTCGTCTCCCTTCACTACTAGTCTTATTTTGTATATTCCAGAAAACTAGCGTCCTCTGCAGTAAACATTTGATTTTAGTCTCTTTATTTTTATCAGTTACAGGAGCGCTCTGCTGGTGGAAAAGTGTGTAACATGAGTGACTAGTGTCAGCATTTTAGCATTGTACTGTACATATTGTACTGTACTGTATACATCACTCACTTCAAATTATTTGGTATTGTGTGTTTCGTCTTTAAATAACATTGCCACTGTGGGGTTTACGTTCCAAGACCCCCTACAAAAAAACGTAAATATGGGACGCACCCATATAAATTGTGATTTTTGACCCTCATGGGTGTCCAAAGTTTTTCCAGCAAAGGCCACATAGATAAAAATTGAAGGATGCGGGGGCCACTTTAATACATTTTGTACATGAAAGACACTAAAACCAATACAATGTATGACAATCAATATTTGCTAAACTATCTAACCAAAACACCCACATCTTAGCTTTGTGTTATAACTAACAAAGCAAATTAGCGTAATATCAACTCCTTTAAGATATTTAATCTATTCTTATTATTATTTATTCATGTTATTATTCTGTCAGCTAAAACCTTTTTAAGGGGTTTAGAACACTCGAGAACATACCACATTTTGCAAGAAAGTTGTAAACATGTTTATCTTGACAGTACGCTGGAAATCATAAAATTCAGGATGCTTTATTATTGTCCATTCTTTAACATGTACAAGGCACATAAGAACTGAAATTACATTTTTGGCAATACCATAGACATTAAGATGCACAGGTGTAGTTTTGCTTTCAGGTCCCATTTTGGAAGGATTGGGGTCAGTGGCATTTTTCCTTTTTTTATTTTGTTTTGTTGTGTAATGTTCTATTTTGTGACTTTTTATTTAATCTTCAGAATGTGTCACAGGCCATCA
The DNA here is from genome assembly GCF_033978685.3 of Nerophis lumbriciformis. NCBI lineage: Eukaryota > Metazoa > Chordata > Actinopteri > Syngnathiformes > Syngnathidae > Nerophis > Nerophis lumbriciformis. The sequence continues at coordinate 24,762,485 of NC_084561.2, read as the reverse complement.
AAAAAACGAGCTGAGAGCCGCAAATGGCCTTCAAGCCTCACTTTGGACACCCATGCTCTGAGCGCTATAAATTGGGCCATTATTGGCGTCCTGCCAAATATGTTTATTTGTTCACCCAAATAATGAAACCATTCAGTCTCACTGGAGTAATCGTTGATGCGGTACTTCCTCCACTCTGCAGGGGGCAACAGCGAAGCATACACGCCACAAAAAAGCAATAGGAGAAGAAGACAAAAATTAGTTACTCAGTTACTTACACCAAAAAGTAATGCGTTTTCTTCTTCTTTTTTTTTAAAAGCTCCCATTAATGCCCTTTTAGCCTTCATTTCAGTACTGTTATTGCACTGGAGAATAATACAATCTGTTGATCAACTTGACATGCATTTGCATCACTGAACTCTGCTAAGCAATGTGGTCTACATACAACACACAAATACAAAGATATGTTTCAAAGGGCCAATTTATTTCAGGCCAGAACAAATTGACAAAACTATTTTAAATAGCTGCAACATAACATACATAAGTAACAAACAGCATAATAACAACATAGCTGTAAACCTGGCTTCACCTAAGGAAGGCACACGTGACATACACAAAGCCTAACCAGGCAGATTTGAATTGTTGTTTTGGGCAGTAGACGGGATCTTTGATCCAAGACACAACTTACATTTAACTATAATGTTCTTTTCTTTGTGCTCGACAAAAAAAGAAGTGAGAATATCTCCATGTTAAGACACTCGAGTCGACTGCGGCTCCGTTGTTAGTAAACACAGACACAACCCCCTCCCCTACCCTCCCTACACCCACACCCAGACACACACAGAGCACGCCTCTGGCTTATGACACAAGAACATACAGAAGGACGACACTGCAGCGCTCCAATAAAATATTTATAGTTAAAAAAAGGATACTTTTTTTATTTTTGTCAAATCAATGCGCTCTAAATCTTTTCTGTTACAGACTAAACAGTGTTAATAATTGTATTGTTTGTTGTAAGTTGATCTATATATTTTTTCTTTTGTGTTGTATTCAATGTCAACAAGGATACAGTGTTATGCAGAGGTGAACGTATAACAATTTTATAGACCAGTGATTAAACTGTGGTACCAGTGGTACGCTGCCTCCGTCTAAAAAATCACTTGGTTGAATATTCAAACACAGTATTACTGTTCAAACTGTGTGTAATGTTACAGGGGCCCAAACTAAAAAAATATACTTGTTAAATAAAACCTATGCCTTGCTTTTAATTCATATTTAGGCCTACTACACTACTATATTTCAATGTTGGTCATTATGGCGGTACTTGGAGAGCAAAGTGTTTTCAGAGGAGGTATCAATCAATCATCAATCAATGTTTATATATATAGCCCTAAATCACAAGTGTCTCAAAGGGCTGCACAAGCCACAATGACATCCTCGGTTCAGATCCAACATCAGGGCAAGGAAAAACTCAACCCAGTGGGATGACAATGAAGCCCCCCTGTCTAGAGACAGGTGCAATGGACGTCGAGTGGATCTAGCATAATATTGTGAAAGTCCAGTCCATAGTGGATCTAACATAATAGTGTGAGAGTCCAGTCCATAGTGGATCTAACATAATATTGTGAGAGTCCAGTCCATAGTGGATCTAACATAATAGTGTGAGAGTCCAGTCCATAGAGGTTCTAACATAATATTGTGAGAGTCCAGTCCATAGTGGATCTAACATAATATTGTGAGAGTCCAGTCCATAGAGGTTCTAACATAATATTGTGAGAGTCCAGTCCATAGTGGATCAATCAATCTCAATCAATCTTTATTTATATAGCCCTAAATCACAAGTGTCTCAAAGGGCTGCACAAGCCACAACGACATCCTCGGTACAAAGCCCACATACGGGCAAGGAAAAACTCACCCCAGTGGGACGTCGATGTGAATGACTATGAGAAACCTTGGAGAGGACCGCATATGTGGGTAACCCCCCCCCTCTAGGGGAGACCGAAAGCAATGGATGTCGAGTGGGTCTGACATAATATTGTGAGAGTCCAGTCCATAGTGGATCCAACATAATAGTAAGAGTCCAGTCCATAGTGGGGCCAGCAGGACACCATCCCGAGCGGAGACAGGTCAGCAGTGCAGAGATGTCCCCAACCAATGCACAGGCGAGCGGTCCACCCCGGGTCCCGACCCTGGACAACCAGCACTTGGTGAAAAAAGTTTGAAAACCACTGTTATAGACACATTATACTTTTTATAGTCGCAACAGAGAGGATATTGTTGTCTTTCTATAAAATAACTGAAAAGCACAACCCTAATGGAGTGTTTACAATTAAAAAAAAACTACAAAAATAAAAAATATAGTCAATATTTCAGATTAATTTCCCCCCAAAAAGTACATTTTAATTATTCTGATCAAAATATCACCTTATAACAGCTAAAAGTGATTATTCCGTTGTTTAAAAAGAAACAGTTAAAAAAAATCATATCTTAAACTGAGTGAAGCGTTTAAGCTTGCTAGGTTTGCCGCTGTCAAGTGGAACGATCCATTTTGCATTTTTGATAGGGGTGTGCTTAATCTTGGACGTTCCTAATTTGATTCAAGCAAGCTTTTTATATAGTTTAATGACACAATTTATATTTCTTATACGATTCTATGACGTTTTCTTTTTAAATGTAGATATTTAAATGACATAAAATCATATTCAAACTCTATAACAGCCCAAGCCCCCGCCTGTGCTCGAGTCCCCGGTACAACAGCCCCACTTCGGCGCCCTCGTGCAGTTTAAAAGCTCCACACTGTAAACACGGTGAAAAACTACAAGTGCCACGTCACCCCGCGGCATGGGCGTGAATCATTCATCCGCATTTCTCTTGGATGATGTGAGCAGAGAAATGGGGCGTTGTGGAAACTCAGATATTCATTCGTGGATGAACAGACCAAGTTACCGTATTGTATCCAAGAGAGGAGCTTCAAGAAAGGAAGGAAAGGCACCCCGCCTCTTGGTCAAAGAGTACTGACACTGCAATGGGCAAAGAGGGACGACAAGAAGACTTCGAACATAAACAGAAATTGGCGAAAGACACCATCCAAACATCCAAGGGGAGGTTTTACCTTTCATGCGTGGAACCGGTCGGGAGTGTTCCCTTCTAATTCCTTGGAAAGCACTCTCCGTCTTGGTGTTTTTTTTTTGTTTTTGTTTTTACATACATTTTTTATGAACAAGAAGAACATGGCTAAGTTGTTCCGAGCTGCTATTATGGGTCCTCCAGGGTCAGGTAAAGGAACCATATCCGAGAGAATTGCGCAAAGTTTTGGCCTGCAATATCTATCCAGTGGGCACTTTTTGCGTGAGAGCATCGCGGCAAATACAGGTAAGATCAAACATTTTAGAACACGTCCCCCCCCTCCCCCACTGTCATTTTTTTTGCCCGAAATTATTTTCTTGTTCAAGGCTGCATGCTTTAAAAAAAAACAAAAAAAACAAAAAAAAACTTAACCATCTTCGCAAATGTTTTTTTGAATCAGTACAAACCGCTTTTAAATGCATCTTCCAATAAGGAACCAACAGGATGTTTTGCATGGGCCAAAGGCATACTCCTACTAAAACTGGGTGTAAACACTGTTGACTTGAGTGAAAACATGTGTGCTTGTGTTTATAGGACATTTCTCCAATTCAATCCTCAGCAGCAGTGTCCATTATATGTTGTTGGAATCTTCCCAGCAGGGACAAGGCATTGATACAACATTGATTATACATACATGTCTTTTTTTTACTTTCAACATTGCAAAATAGTTGTATTTGTAAATTGAGTGTGTGAATGTTAGTGTTGTTGTCTGTCTATCTGTGTTGGCCCTGCGATGAGGTGGCGACTTGTCCAGGGTGTACCGCCTTCCGCCCGAATGCAGCTGAGATAGGCTCCAGCACCCCCCGCGACTCCGAACGGGACAAGCGGTAGAAAATGGATGGATGGCGATAACATTAACGGTGGAACCACGTTGTTGGTTGGAAAATGACCAAAATTCAATGGTCGAATCAACGTCCCAATCAGACTTTGAATAAACATTGTCAAAAAGCATGTTACAACCAACCAACGAACGAGATTTCTCTACAGAATCTCCTCTCTGGTCAACAAAAGCACCATGAAGATTCTGGCGGGAACTCTCGTTCAACTCTTTTTCGATTACGCATGCACCTCCTGGTACCCTAGCACCTCCAAAACCCTCAAATCTAGACTCCAAACATCCCAGAACAAGCTAGTCAGATTACTTCTAGACCTCCACCCCAGATCACACCTCACTCCTACCCACTTCTCCAAAGTGGGCTGGCTCAGGGTGGAGGACAGAGTAAAACAACTTGCACTGAGCCTTGTCTATAAAATCCGCTACACCTCCCTGATACCGAAGTACATGTCAAACTACTACCTTAACGTAAATGACCGCCATAACCACAACACCAGGGGGAGCTCCACTAACCACGTTAAACCCAGATTCTGATCTAACAAAGGTCTTAACTCATTCTCTTTCTATGCCACATCAATGTGGAATGCGCTCCCAACAGGTGTAAAAGAAAGGGCATCTCTACCCTCCTTCAAAACCGCACTAAAATAACACCTCCAGGCAACTTCAACCTTAAACTAACACTCTCCCTTCCTCATCATACCTCCTCGGATTGTAAATAATCAAATGTAAACAATCAAATGTAGTCACTTTTTCTTATAATTTCTGATCTCTCTCACTATGTCCACTACTTGCTGTACATATCCTACCAAGTCAGACCTACACTGTTCCAATGTCAATTTCTCTGATGATGCAATTGTTGATGACTGAAGTGTTGATTCCAACCAAACTTAACCCCCCCCCCCTCCATATCCCACACCCCGGATTGTAAATAATGTAAATAATTCAATTTATATACTGTGATGATTATCTTGTGTGATGACTGTATTATGATGATAGTATATATCTGTATCATGAATCAATTTAAGTGGACCCCGACTTAAACAAGTTGAAAAACGTATTCGGGTGTTACCATTTAGTGGTCAATTGTACGGAATATGTACTGTACTGTGCAATCTACTAATAAAAGTTTCAATCAATCAATCAAAAAAACAACGTTGTATTTGTGTTGTAGAATATTGTTTGGTAAATGATCAAAATTCAGCGGTCAAATCAACGTCAGAACCTAAAAATGTTTGAGTTGCTAAACGTCAGACCCTAACTTAACAAGTTCACGACGTTGTTTCATGTTTTGTGCCTGCTGGGCTAGTTAAAGCGTGCGCCCCCCCCTTCCCCCTTCTTGGTGCTCATGTTACATAAGGGACGTTTGACAGTCCGGTTGGGGATAGCAGGGGTTTTTGTGTTGACACTTTCAGAGTCAGCAGCTGAATAAATACAAAACTTGTTGTGGCTATAAAATGAATACAAATGCACATTTACTGTCTACTAACTTGAGTTGTTTATTTGTGAATCAGAGGCAGGTATGCAGGTAAAGACCTACGTGGAGAGAGGCATGCTGGTGCCTGATCATGTGATGACCAAGCTGATGATGCCCAGACTGGAACAATTGAGTGGCAAAAGCTGGCTTTTAGATGGTAAGAAAAAATTGCATATCTATTGTATGCACTGTACTATCTATATGTATTTGTTTAAAGCTGCAACCATGCATACCAAAGATGGGAAAGGCAAGCCCTCTCTTAAATGGGATTGGCCAACCCCTTTTACGGCCCCTTATAGACCTCCGTACTTAAAAAGGAATGTATGCCATATGAAGTGCGGTTTGCGTTCTGGCAATAAATGAACCACCTGTACAAAATAAGCATGTACTGTATCCACTATAAAAAATCTGTACTAATAAACAGCAAAGCAAACGAGTAAAATGTACATGAAATTATAGATCAAGGATGTATGTAATCTTTTGATCCTGTAACGTAGGGTACAGATGTTTACAATTTAGTGGCATGTTTTTTTTATATTTGTCAATCTTACTGGTTGTGGAGACTTTAAAACAAGGACGTCAACCTCATTTTCATTGAGGGCCATAACGCAGGTATGGCTGCTTTCAGAGGGCATAACAGTGAATATATACATATATAACGTATAATTGCTAGGGGTTCTTCAAAAAGTATGTGATCTCCATTGAAGATGAATGCTTTTCAATGTCTATCTTCCCCCACCACCAAGCTCTACAAGGTAGCAACTAATTGTTTATTTCCATACACCGTGTAGAGCCGCTCCCTGAAGTTAATAAAAATCACCTCCACTACGATTAATATACTGCATTTCTTAGTATCTTATGTATCTTTATCAAGTATTATTATCACTGGAAGCCGAGGCTAAACATGTTACACACTGAGAACAAGCAAGAGCAGGTATGCTGATAGCTAAGTAAGCCACTAAGATAGCTAGCAACAGAAGAAATAGGGGCTTAGTACTTTACTAAGCACTAACAAGTGTAGATAGAAGCGCATTACAACAGAATGTAAGCAGCTATGAACAGGAAATTAACAGGTATATTAACAATAGTTTAGAAAGAGGATAATATAACAACAACTGTTGGTGTGTCAGCATTGTCGCAGTCAGTACACTACACATTAGAGGGTGGATCGATCCATAAATTGGTGGTGTCGACATACTATCAGTATATGATCAATACCAGAGTGATCAGATCGATATATGTTATTTTTATAAATATTTTAGTTGTTGTTGTTTTTTAATGTTTACAAATTAAGACACACAGGAGGATTTTGAGGGCACAACGGATTTCAAAGAGTACTAAATAGTAGTTTTTGATTTTGTTTAGTTATTGTTCACTTTATTTTGATCAAACAAATTTGTGTAATAACATAGAATAAGGAACTACTTAAATAATGTGCTGATATTGTTAAACTGTCAAAAGTACTCACAAAAAATGCATGGAACATTTTTTAAGTTAATACATGTGATCGGTGTCGGTATTGTATCAGCCGATCTCACTCATGGATGATCAGTAATGAAATTGGTAGCATTAATCTCTGATCGCAACTGTCATTAATGTCATGACAGAATTGGACTTTATTTTCTATTCTGTGAACAATATTGTTTCCTTTCCAGCTTTCTTATTTTCATTGCTACTTCCTGTTTGCCTCACTACTGTGGCCCCAGCACTGTCTCCCACACCTATCCCTGATTTGCCATTCAGGCTTCTTTGTTAACCAGCCTGCCCTGAACACAGGGCTCGACCATTGTTTCTTGTTGTAATTGCATGTTCCCTGTGCACTTCCAAGCTGCATTTTAGCTGCCTTGTTTTTGACATAAAGTCATGTTTACCTGTGTTACACACCTGCCATCTCTACATCCTCTGCAACAGCAACATCCCTGATAATCGCCTCATGAGATTATTGCACAATTGCTTATTTGATTATTATATTTTTTTACCCACAAATTGATGAATAACTTGCTTTGAAATCATAAGTCAGGGTGACAAGCAAATACAAGTGTTCATCTTTATTTTAACAAAAACAAAACCACTATTTTGGTGTCACTTTAGTAACCCGTTCTTTGAGTCTGTCTGCAAGATGTTGGATTCTGGATGCGTTCCCAAATTGAAAATGAAGCCCCACCCACCCTCTCCAAAAATTTCATAATTTATCTTTTGAAAATGTACACTGTTTATATATATATTGTGAAGTTGTCACCGCTATTTTTTTTCCAGCTATGGTCAAAAATAAACTTCATAAGCATTATATAGATTCACCCGGCCACAACATTAGATACCCCTGCACACTCTCCGATCAAGTCAGACAATACAGCAGTATTAATGTCACTGCATGTCATTATGTGCATGCCAAGATGAAATGAAAAGATTACTTTATTTTACTTTTTGTTTTATTTCCTCATAGACTGAAACACATTATTTCCAGGCTATTGCAGGCCGTCTAAAACAACGTGGCGGGCCTTGAGTTTGACACGTGCTTAAAACTGTTGGTGCAAAAAAAAACTTTTACAAAACTACTTCAAATTTCCACCAGCAATCTGTGTATGTACACAGACATAGTCTTTTTGAGGTACGTTCAATAAAAATGAACAAAAAAATATGTATTTTGGTGAAATATTCCAACAGACTCAGACTACAAACAGGTCTATGTGGCTTTTTTAAAGTTAAATATTATCTAGTAAGTGGACAAACATTTAAACATCCAACTGATTGTTGTTTCACAGGCTTAAATGAAGCACTGCCAGTATAATCATTAAGTAAACAAATCCGTTTTAGTTTGGCCGGAGAAAAGAGCAGTCACTTAAAGGTCACACACGAATGAGTACATGCATTACATCAGTGATGTGCGGCGAGGTTCATACCTGGTCATTTCTTTAAACGTTAACTCTTTGTGCTCTAATCAATGTTACTACAGGTTGCTCATTGTGTGGATGACAAGAAAAAGAAGAGAATAATTCACATTTGGTAAAAATGTTCGAACAGCCACTGTAGCTGTGCTTCTTTGCAGAAAGATGGCAGCCAGTCTGTATTGTCCGTTTAGCAAGAATAATGATGTCACACTTACTGTACATTAAATACATTACATAAGCTGGACTAAGTCATGTTGTGAATGTTTATGCAAACTAAATCTCATATTGGCGACATGCGGACAGAAATGGCCACGTGTCCTCAGCCCATTCAGGCCTCAGCACAGTGGACTATGCAGAGAAGAAAGACTCACAGGTTTCTGGGCTGTCTTTGATCATTAAATGTGCAAGTTCAAGGTTTTTTACTTAATAAAATAAAATAAATAAAAAAGGATTGGAATTATGCAGAAAATCAATTTATATCAGTTCAATGAACAAATATTTATATTTATTTTGCATTATCATTATTATTCTTTTGCCTCCCCTGACCGCACGTCCCTGCAATGCATGTAAAGTATTTAGCTTTTATTAACAGTACGGTATGTGAATCTGACAAGTTGGCTCAACTATCAAGACATGTGTATTTTAGATCAGAATTCTTAACCTTTTTGACCTCAGGGCCCAGTGTTTACACTACAGAGATGCCTGGGGCCCACTCAAATATTAACACTGAATTAGTCATCTTAGTCTTGATTTTAATCATATTCAATAATTATATCCAACCTACTTATAGTGTGCAACCATTTCAAATTGTATAAAAACATGTGCTAATCACAAATGTAATTGTTATTTAACACCTTAAGGTTAGGTCAGGCAGATTAGAAAAATAAGTTGTAGCCAAATATACTGCATAAGAAGGAACTCTGCATAAACATTTACGAAAAACTAATTTACACACATATACATATATTACATATAAGTACCATGACTAAACTGACAATACAAATGAAGTGCAAAAAAAAATACAGCTTCACCACTTTAGTCATCATTTTTGTGCTTAAGAAACTTTTTTAATGACTTTAGCTCCAGACTTCTTCTGTTTGTTTGATATTGTCACTACTGCCACAAGTGGTGGAAAGGTGTATTACAACTGAGTCCGCTGCTGCCCATATTTCAACTTCATTATCTTGATTATCAGTGTAAGTAACCCTGCCTTTACTTTGACTCGTGAACTTGAGGTCTATTATTAAAATGGAATGAGACTATTATTCATATTTGAGGGTGATAGCATTAGCTTGCTTGTGCAAACAACATAGACATGACTTGTCTAACTTGCCTAAGGTTTACTAAACTTTTTAGAGTGACAGAATCTCCTAACTTGAGCTGAAGCTATGGTTTATTATAGTAATTGAGTGATTTATCAACTAATTTATTCGATTAATCAAGTGATCAAATAAAACACTTTCTAGCCTCAATGTGACTTTTAGGGAAAATAGTTCAAATAAAGGATTTTTCTATTGCCCTTTATTTTTTTTCATAAATGCACATAAAATTGAAATTGCTCTTTTGTAACAGTAGCATCACTATATATAACTTATATTAAAAGAAAAAAAGTAAAAACAACAAACCTGTGTAGCCAGATGAACATGAACAAGGTAATAGATAATAAACAAGGAACCAAACTAAACAAAAGCTTAGTCTAATGAGGTATGATAAATAGAGTGACAATGTATTTTACAATTTAAGACAAACACTTTTAAAAAGTTATGTAATGGAGGAGTGGTGTTTGATAATTGGACAATTACCTCATTAACATTCAAACTGTAGATGCTAACATGTCCCCACATGTGTTTGAATACAATACTTGGTATGTAATAAACCATATTAAAATTATGTTAGCTGCCAAAATTACTTTGTTTTTGCTTGTTTGCTGCTGTTAAATATGCAAGATGATTTCTAGTAGCTGCATCATTGATTCAGTACTATTGTGAAATGCCAGCTCTGTTTGACAGTGCAAACAGCACGGTGGAACAGGGGTTAGTGCGTGCGCCTCACAATAAGAAGGTCCTGGGTTCAATCTTGGGCTCGGGGTCTTTCTGTGTGGAGTTTGCATGTTCTCCCCGTGACTGCGTGAGTTCACACCTGGAACTCCGGCTTCCTCCCACCTCCAAAGACATGCACCTGGGGATAGGTTGATAAGCAAAACCCTAAATTGGCCCTAGTGTGTGAATGTTGTCTGTCTATTTGTGGTGGCCCTGCGACGAGGTGGCGACTTGTCCAGAGTGTACGCCACCTTCCACCCGAATGCAGCTGAGATAAGCTCCAGCACCCCCCGCGACCCTGAAAGGGACAAGCGGCAAAAAATGGATGGATGGATTGTTGCAGTACTATTGTGAGATGCCAGCTCTGTTTGACAGTGCTAACATTCTTTTTCAGTTTCAAAAGATTGCAAAACCTCTCATCTTCTCTGAGGTCCCTGTCTTTCCACTTTGTCCTTATTTTTCTGAGCCATCGCTGTCTATCGGCACTCCACAAGTCCTGTCCCCCTCACCACACACGCAGGCCACATCACCGGGAGCAAAAGCGAGATCACCCAATAGGCGCACTGCCCTAGCAATACAATGTCCGCGTATTGAAGCGAATCATCGAAGCAACAAAATACAATTATTTTTTCTAGTCAAATTAATTGATTTAATCGATGGATCGTTGCAGCCCTACTCATAACATACGGTAAAAAACAAATGCAATGTTTATGGCAGTGTTGGGTGGCGGTCGTCAAATTTGCCATGAGTAAAAAACATGAAAAACAAAAGATGTTTACAACTACAAATTACTTTTCTTCTGTTTATTTTTCAAATTTTTTTAAATGTGCATGCTTTTAATGAGGCAGAGGCCCACAGCAACAACCGGTGCTCATTGAGAAGAGAGAAACATGCTTTCATTTCAGCGTTTCAAAACCTCTCCACTAAGATTTGTCGCTGGTCGCTTTTTTTGAAAAATAATATCTCTAGAGCAGGGTGGACAAACTAATTTTCATCCTGGACCACATCACAGTTACGGAAATCAGGCAAACAGCGCGGCTTGAGATTGCCAAACTGATAAAACGTAACCATACAAATGTATGGTTGCTTCATGATATTAACAATTACCCCTTCATTTGATTGTTATCATTGTTTTCCAACTAACTGATGGAAAACCTGCTTTGGCATCACAAGTCAATGTGCCAAGCAGATATTCAAGTTCAGCTATCGTGGAATTTATTTCAAAAAGGGTGACAGTGATTGACCAAAGATAATTCAGTGGTTATTGCATCTAATAATGGCACTTTATTCAGTTAAGAAGAACTGCAGCTATATGCGGTACAATTCAAAATTAAAGGCCTACTGAAACCTACTACTACCGACCACGCAGTCTGATAGTTTATATATCAATGATGAAATCTTAACATTGCAACACATGCCAATACAGCCGGGTTAGTTTACTAAAGTGCAATTTTAAATTTCGCGCGACATATCCTGCTGAAAACGTCTTGGTATGATGACGTCAGCGCGTGACATCGCGGATTGTAGAGGACATTTTGAGACAGCATGGTGGCCAGCTATTAAGTCGTCTGTTTCATCGCAAAATTCCACAGTATTCTGGACATCTGTGTTGGTGAATCTTTTGCAATTTGTTCAATGAACAATGGAGACAGCAAAGAAGAAAGCTGTAGGAGGGAAGCGGTGTATTGCGGCCGACTTCAGCAACACAAACACGGCCGGTGTTTCATTGTTTACATTCCCGGAAGATGACTGTCAATCTTTACCATTGGCCTGTGGAGAACTGGGACAACAGAGACTCTTACCAGGAGGACTTTGAGTTGGATACGCAGACACGGTACCGTGAGTACGCATGCAGCTGCGGCTTCCAAACATTTGATCGCTTGCCCGTACGTGCGTGCCGCTATGTGCATGTCACGTACGTAATTTTGGGGACTTTGGGGAAATATATGTGCTGTATGAACTTTGGGGAGGTGAACGGTACTTTGGGCTGTGGGATGGAGTGTGTTGTGCAGCTGTTTGAGTTGTATTGGCGGGTTATGTGGACGGGAGGGGGGAGGTGTTTCTTATGCGGGATTCATTTGTGGCATATTAAATATAAGCCTGGTTGTGTTGTGGCTAATAGAGTATATATATGTCTTGTGTTTATTTACTGTTTTAGTCATTCCCAGCTGAATATCAGGTCCCACCCGCCTCTCACAGCATCTTCCCTATCTGAATCGCTCCCACTGCCCTCTAGTCCTTCACTCTCACTTTCCTCATCCACGAATCTTTCATCCTCCCCCAAAGTAATGGGGAAATCGTCGCTTTCTCGGTCCGAATCGCTCTCGCTGCTGGTGGCCATGATTGTAAACAATGTGCAGATGTGAGGAGCTCCACAACCTGTGACGTCACGCTACTCGTCTGCTACTTCCGGTACTGGCAAGGCTTTTTTATCAGCGACCAAAAGTTGCGAACTTTATCGTCGATGTTCTCTACTAAATCCTTTCAGCAAAAATATGGCAATATTGCGAAATGATCAAGTATGACACAGAATGGACCTGCTATCCCCGTTTAAATAAAAAAATCGCATTTCAGTAGGCCTTTAAGAAGATGACGTGTCTCATTATTTCCAAGCGTTAATGTACCACATAAAAAGATATGGCGTGCCAGATGTGGCTCTCGGGCCTTGAGTTTGACACCAATACTCTAGAGCAGGGGTGTCAAACGTACAGGTTTCATTCGCAAGATGCGTTTGCTTAGTATAGAAATGAGCTGCATTTTTTTAATGAAAGAAACTGATGTTCTAAATGTGTCCACTGGATGTCGCAACAGCAATTTAATTGTAACCCACGTCACACATCACACTGTTTAAATATGATGTGTCAGCTGAATTTAGCGCCCTCTGGATTGGCTGCGTCTACTTCAATCAGTGCAGGTTCAAGCAATCAGCTGCTCCTGTTGTGGCTGGCAGCAGATGGCGGCAGACTGATGCTGTATCGGCGCACAATACCTTCTTTTATTGTAAAGTATCCACTCACCGGGTAAAATAACAAGACTGTAAGATGCAAAGACTTCAGTCAAAATGACTATCATCTTTGAATTAGAGTTCCTTGCAGCGCTTGCAATTGGTTGAAGGCATGATGCGGACACTGAACTCCATTGTAAACATTTATTTTTCTACATTTGTTGTTCTATTTTATTTTATGCTTAAATCTAGCATGGCTAATGTTGTAGTCATGTTACCTTTAATTTGGCTTGAATGGTGTCATTTTGACAATTTGATTATATTAGTATTGTCATATTTGAATGATGATAAATAAATGTGTTGTGGCAGTTGAGGATTTCACCATTGCTTTTCCAAACACGTCTTTGCTAACATGACTGTCAACATGAGAATGCTTAACAGGAAGTGCTTAAAGTTTAATGGATTTGTAAATATACTGGGACAAAGTCTAAGTTAAATTATGTTCTTCATGGTGTTTTTGAAACTGCACCATTTTTTTTCTCAGAATCTTTAACTAGAAGTGTTTTCTCAAAGGAGTTTTTGTACGGTAATATGTTTATTTTCAGAATGTGCTTGTTCTATTTTTGGCCAAAGTAAGACAAAGAAAACTATTTTTAAGTTGTCTTTATTTTAAAATTATTATGCCATGAATTTGACACCCCTGCTTTAGAGGGTTCTGATTACTTGCTAAATATAACAAGAGAGTTGCTAAGTTGGCTACACTCATCCTTCCTGTTTTTTCTTCTTATTCTCTGGCAGACCAGGTGCATTTGAATGTTTACTGTGTGAGTGAGGATTTATTTTACTGCATGTTTTGTACAAGAAATTGTTCAATAATTGTTTTAGTGAAAATAACACATTTTACACTATTAAAACATAAATGTACAAGTCTTCCTGGCACATTTCCGGCTGGGATTTGAACGCAGTGCTTCTACTTGTAGTCTTATAAAAACAAAAATCTTGACAATCTTCAACTATAATTGTAATCCTTAAACCATTTAAATATAGACTACTATAGTCTAAATAGTATATCACATTAGTGAGTACACTATTTTACATTTCAGCATCTTTATTGCGTTATATATTCACAAGGGCCAATACTGTTTTATGAAAGGAAAATGAATTAATCAGTGGGGATATTTGTTGACTGCGGTTCAAGCCCAGCATGTGCATGTAAGCTTTAGGGTGTGAGTGTGCTGGATGGCAGCTAGTGGGGCTGTACGGTAGTAGGTTGTGTAAACCTCGCTTCCCAAAGTCTTAAGAGCTGTGCAGAACAATGACTTGACAGCCTGGGATGGACCGTGCATAATGACCACCGTTCCACCAGTACTTGTATGGGTTCTCTCTGGAGAGAACATTGTTTTCAACACGATCATCTCAGTGAGGACACTGAAAACAGTTTTTGTTTTGGTGTTAAATGTAGCCAAGCGAGAGTACGTCAAAACCACAAACGATAGCAAACCACAGAGATGTTGTTGTCTTTACGACACTTGTGCAGAAATGTGTGCAGTACACCGCTAAAGAAGCCTGTCACATTACTTCCAAACACTGTACTGTGATCTCCTCACTTACTTTAACAGTTGTATTCCATACATGGTTTTGAATTACACTTGCCCTGGGTGTGCCTCTCATAGTGGGCGGGGAGAGGCTCCATCTCACCGGGTTGATAGTGTTTTTTGACAACCTAATGTAGATTGTTTAGACCAAGGGTGTCATTGTCGTTTTCACTGAGGGCCACATTGCAGTTATGGCTGCCCCCAGAGGCCGTTTTGTGACCGTGAATAATATATAATACAAATGTATAGAATTCGTCTCAAGATATTACATTATTGCCTATGCATTTGATTTTACTGTAAAATGTGTGGTGGTTATATATATTACAATATTATTATTGTAATGTATATTACAATTACAATATTATTTTTTGTCACACAATGTGGAATGTAAAAACTACCAGTGTTTTTAGAGTAAAATTAATGCAACTAAACTGCCAGTTGTTTTTTTTTAACTGTAAAAATCTCTGTTACTTTTATAATGCATTACTTTAAATTAAAAAAAAATAATAGTACCACAGTTGTTTTTACTTAAAAAGCTGGCATCTCAGTTGCCAGAATTTTACCGTAAAGTTTGTCAGTTTTTACAGTGTATAATTTAATGGATAACCTGCTTTGAAATCATAAGTCAAGCAAATAATAAACATTTAATTTTTATTAAAAAAAATGTTTTCTCGAATGTATCTACCTGTGTTGGCCCTGCGATGAGGTGGCGACTTGTCCAGGGTGTACGCCGCCTTCCACCCGAATGCAGCTAAAATAGTCTCCAGCACCCCCCGCGACTCCTGTAGGGAAAAGCGGTAGAAAATGGATGGATGGATGGATAATATTTTTTTGCATTACCGTATTTTTCGGACTATAAGTCGCAGTTTTTTTCATAGTTTGGCCGGGGGTGCGCCTTATACTCAGGAGCGACTTATGTGTGAAATTATTAACACATTACCGTAAAATATCAAATAATATTATTTAGCTCATTCACGTAAGAGACTAGACGTATAAGATTTCATTGGATTTAGCGATTAGGAGTGACAGATTGTTTGGTAAATGTATAGCATGTTCTATATGTTATAGTTATTTGAATGACTCTTATGTTACGTTAACATACCAGGCACGTTCTCAGTTGGTTATTTATGCGTCATATAACGTACACTTATTCAGCCTGTTGTTCACTATTCTTTATTTATTTTAAATTGCCTTTCAAATGTCTATTCTTGGTGTTGGGTTTTATCAAATACATTTCCCCAAAAAATGCGACTTATACTCCAGTGAGACTTATATATGTTTTTTTCCTTCTTTATTATGCATTTTCGGTCGGTGCGACTTATACTCCGGAGCGACTTATACTCGGAAAAATACGGTAATAGATAATATTAAAGTTCAAAAGATATGCAGATATGTATATACAAGATATGCAGGCAGTACATGCATTTTAAATGTCAAAATGGAGAGAACACATGCATTTAGGAAGAAAAGATAAAGCATTGTACTATAAGGCTTTTGAGGGCCACATAAAATGATGTGGTGGGCCAGATCTGGCCCCCGGACCTTGAGTTTGACACCTGTGGTTTATACAATCTTGTTTATGTTGTATACATGGGAAACAGAAGGAAACAGCTACAGTTTAAATTTTACTCAGTTATTATGTAACTAGAACCTTTTTGGCAAAAGTGAGGTCTTGGACTGATCATCAGTGAATCACAAGGTACTATAAAGACAACCATCTGACCTACTTTCGCACCTATAGGCGATAGTCTTTAGTTAAACATCACTGTTTTTAGACTGTGGGAGGGTAGCAATAGTGTACTTTGAGAAAACCCACAAAAGCAGTAAAGAAGCATGTCAGCGCAACACAAAACGACACTAGCTGACAGTGGTTTTCTACTTTTTAAAAAAAAAATCTAACTTAAATTTAAATTAATGCATGTTTGGACCTAAAAATAAATACATTGTGGAGTCTCACTCAGGCACCGCCTGACAGGTAGGCACCTCACAGGGGAGGAGCCAGGGAATGAAGGTAGAGTGGAACAAGGAAGACAACGCCCCAGCCTTGGCCGCATCATCGAGGGGCGGTACTTTCCCCTGTACCTGCTCAATCAGCCTGAAGTGCCACCAGCTGTGCGGCCAGGTGGGGCCCAGCTACAAACTGTTCTTAACTCTGCCTCATTCAGGTCTGGCTCTCCTCTGTGTCAAGGCAGGTGCATCAGGCGGCAATAACCTTTGACCTTTAAGGAAGTGTGCTGTGTGAAGGACTGAGAGCCCCAGATGGGAGATATTTCTGTTTATTATTGGACACTTTAAGTTTGCTGATTCCACACCCCGCCCTTCCTAAAAAGACTTGTACAATAAATGCCCTTTTCGGCTTGCTGCAAAACCAATCCTGTGTCTTGGTGAGAATCAGGTACCACAACATGTTCAATAATGGTTTTTTTTGTGCAAAATAACAAATTGAGTAATTAAAACGTGGAGTTGCATATGTTCCTGGCTTGTCTCCGGCCAGCACTAACATTCTGCGCCATGGGGGACAATGAGAATGTCCGGGGAAATGTATATCCTTATCAGTGACAAAGCAGGAAGGGGCATTTGCATTAAAACGTCATATGGCCTTGTTTAAAAATGCGTAACTGCATGTTTGCTTGTTGTGTCACAATATCCCACTCCTCTCACCTCTTTCTCCTCTCCAGGTTTTCCACGGACACTTGCTCAGGCACAGACCCTGAACAGTTTGTACCAGCTTGACATGGTCATCAGCCTCAACATCCCTTTTGAAACGCTTAAAGACAGACTCAGTGACCGCTGGATCCACCCGGGTAGCGGCCGAGTATACAACATGGGCTTTGACCCGCCGAGAGTGCAGGTCTGGAAATCTAAACCATGAAGTGAATTGTGATCTTGTTTTTAGCATGACCCTTGTTTATTTCAGCTCACATATTCTTATTCTATATATTGTGTCTCGCAAACTGCTTAATGTATACAATACAAGTAGGCCTACTGGTAAACCCCCGTCTTACATGTGCATTAAAACAAACATCCAAATAAAGCACACACTGTTCACTTCTAGGTTCACTTTTTATTGCTGTTTGGAAATGCTTCTATCAAAAGCAAGCTTTTATCTGTCAGTGTTACTTTCTGTGAAGTGAAAATATTTGCTTCCTTTATGCAGGACTCGTGACATTCAGCCTCACAAACTGTTTTGCTTAACAGGAAGATGAGTCATGGTCATATTACTGCTCTGTAACTTTATCAAGCAGGAAAAGAGACCAGATCATGTGATGCAAAACCTTCATGGAACTTTAGTGTGCTTGTTTTTACCCAATCAAAACTTTTCATTTCAAGATTTTTTTTATGTGGTGGTCTGTTTTGTTGTTTGAGCATGGATGTCATGCCTTTTCATCCTCAGGGCAAAGATGACGTCACCGGGCAGGACCTGATTCAGCACGATGACGACAAACCAGAAGCTTTGATGGCCAGACTGAGACACTACAAAGATGTGGCTAAGCCCGTCATCGACTTATACAAGTTAGTGAATTACCACAATATTTGACATCCATTTTATCTATGTATATAACATATAGGCGAACCCACGATTTGGTTTTGCGTCATATGTCCACTGGAGGGGACACTGGTTTTTCCAGAGGATATGGCAATGCTAAGTTTCTTTTGAACATGCATACACGGTTACATTGCATCAGAATCAGAATCAGCTTTATTGGCCCACTATGTTTAACACACAAGGAATTTGACTTGGTAGACTATGCTCTCTTCGTTCAATGCAAAAAACAAAGAAAAATGTAACAAATTGTTCAGTTACACAATTTAACATGTCTGAAAAGGAGTAGGAAGAAGCACAGCTATATCCTACCTTCTGCTTATTATAGCAATTACCAATGTACTATTTTTTAAGAGTAAAAGAAAAAGATAAAGATGTGTAACAGAAAATGTAATAGTGTTTGTATAGTAGGTAGCTTTTATAACACAGTAGCCTCCCGTTATTCTTCACACCGGCTCAAGCACTTGGCCAGTAAACAAGCACTCAGCGCGAGCTCAGCCGGACTGCCTTCAGATTATGTTACAAATTTCTGACCGACCAAGAAGAACGCGCTCAAAAGTATAGTAAGGCTCCACTTTTCAAAATGTGTTTGCTTAATGCTAATTTACATTAGATTTGCCATAAACGTGCTAAAAATTATTATTTGCGATTTTACAAAACTTCCAATAATAAAAACTGCAACTAAGATGCATGTTACAATCAAACCACTGGTGTGTAATAAGTACAATACTTACAGTTTAAACACTTTGTTGTTTTTGTTAAAATACTTTTCACACACATTCAATGTCAAATATTACTTGTAAAAAGGCTAAAAAAATATATACATACGTTTAAATACAAATCTGTTATTGTGAATTAATATTAACATATTTTCATATTGTTTTGCCATATTTATTCAAGTGTTGGTCCTTTTTGTACAATGTACTTTGAGAATTTTTCAACTGTTTAAAGACTTTTAATTACTTTATTAAAAACGACCTGCATCAAATCTAGCATATTTTTCTAATGTAATTATAGACTGTACTCTTGTTTAGAGACTACTTCTGTCCCTAGATGTCCGCGATGAAAAGCGAGCAACAGCGAGCTTGATGTCACATTTGCTTGGCGCTGTTGCACCAGTTGGACTTTTTTAACCTTAAAAGCCACCACACTGTCCTCTTAATATTTGCACATTTTGTAGATTGCTGTCCGCGGTTATGTCCACATTGCAGACATGCTGAATACGTTCCAGGCAATCACATGGATTTTGTTTACATTCAGTTTCGGCAACGCTGTTTTCAGTGATCAAAGTCTTTTTATGGCTGCAACACGTGCCAAAGTAGTTGGGAAAGGGCATGTTCACAACTGTGTTACATGGCCTTTCCTTTTAACAACACTCCGAAAACGTTTGGGAACTGCGGAGACACATTTTTTAAGCTTCTCAGATGGAATTCTTTCCCATTCTTGCTTGATGTACAGCTTAAGTTGTTGAACAGTCCGGGGGTCTCCGTTGTGGTATTTTAGGCTTCATAATGCGCCAAACATTTTCAAGGTCTGGACTACAGGCAGGCCAGTCCTCTTTTACTATGAAGCCACGTTGATGTAACACATGGCTTGGCATTGTCTTGCTGAAATAAGCAGGGGCGTCCATGGTGACGTTGCTTGGATGGCAACATATGTTGCGCCAAAACCTGTATGTACCTTTCAGCATTAATGGCGCCTTCACAGATGTGTAAGTTACCCATGCCTTGGGCACTAATACACCCCCATACCATCACAGATGCTGGCTTTTCAACTTTGCGCCTATAACAATCCGGATGGTTTTTCCTCTTTGGTCCGGAGGACACGACGTCCACAGTTTCCAAAAACAATTTGAAATGTGGACTCGTCAGACCACAGAACACTTTTCCACTTTGTATCAGTCCATCTTGGATGAGCTCAGGCTCAGCGAAGCCGACAGCGTTTCTGGGTGTTGTTGATAAACGGTTTTCGCCTTGCATAGGAGAGTTTTAACTTGCACTTACAGATGTAGCGACCAACTGTAGTTACTGACAGTGGGTTTCTGAAGTGTTCCTGAGCCCATGTGGTGATATCCTTTACACACCGATGTCGCTTGTTGATGCATTACAGCCTGAGGGATCAAAGGTCACAGGCTTAACTGCTTACGTGCAGTGATTTCTCCAGATTCTCTGAACCCTTTGATGATATTACGGACCGTAGATGGTGAAATCCCTAAATTCCTTTCAATAGCTGGTTGAGAAAGGTTTTTCTTAAACTGTTCAACAATTTGCTCACGCATTTGTTGACAAAGTGGTGACCCTCGCCCCATGCTTGTTTGTGAATGACTGAGCATTTCATGGAATCTACTTTTATACCCAATCATGGCACCCACCTGTTCCCAATTTGCCTGTTCACCTGTGGGATGTTCCAAATAAGTGTTTGATTAGCATTCCTCAACTTTATCAGTATTTATTGGCACCTTTCCCAACTTCTTTGTCACGTGTTGCTGGCATCAATTTCTAAAGTTAATGATTATTTGCAAAAAAAAAAAAAAAGTTTATCAGTTTGAACATCAAATATGTTGTCTTTGTAGCATATTCAACTGAATATGGGTTGAAAATGATTTGCAAATCATTGTATTCCGTTTATATTTACATCTAACACAATTTCCCAACTCATATGGAAACGGGGTTGGTATGTATGTGTATGTGTGTGTATATATATATATATATATATATATATATACACACAGGTAAAAGCCAGTAAATTAGAATATTTTGAAAAACTTGATTTATTTCAGTAATTGCATTCAAAAGGTGTAACTTGTATTCATTGCACACAGACTGATGCATTCAAATGTTTATTTCATTTAATTTTGATGATTTGAAGTGGCAACAAATGAAAATCCAAAATTCCGTGTGTCACAAAATTAGAATATTACTTAAGGCTAATACAAAAAAGGGATTTTTAGAAATGTTGGCCAACTGAAAAGTATGAAAATGAAAAATATGAGCATGTCCAATACTCAATACTTGGTTGGAGCTCCTTTTGCCTCAATTACTGCGTTAATGCGGCGTGGCATGGAGTCGATGAGTTTCTGGCACTGCTCAGGTGTTATGAGAGCCCAGGTTGCTCTGATAGTGGCCTTCAACTCTTCTGCGTTTTTGGGTCTGGCATTCTGCATCTTCCTTTTCACAATACCCCACAGATTTTCTATGGGGCTAAGGTCAGGGGAGTTGGCGGGCCAATTTAGAACAGAAATACCATGGTCCGTAAACCAGGCACGGGTAGATTTTGCGCTGCGTGCAGGCGCCAAGTCCTGTTGGAACTTGAAATCTCCATCTCCATAGAGCAGGTCAGCAGCAGGAAGCATGAAGTGCTCTAAAACTTGCTGGTAGACGGCTGCGTTGACCCTGGATCTCAGGAAACAGAGTGGACCGACACCAGCAGATGACATGGCACCCCAAACCATCACCCAACCATGCAAATTTTGCATTTCCTTTGGAAATCGAGGTCCCAGAGTCTGGAGGAAGACAGGAGAGGCACAGGATCCACGTTGCCTGAAGTCTAGTGTAAAGTTTCCACCATCAGTGATGGTTTGGGGTGCCATGTCATCTGCTGGTGTCGGTCCACTCTGTTTCCTGAGATCCAGGGTCAACGCAGCCGTCTACCAGCAAGTTTTAGAGCACTTCATGCTTCCTGCTGCTGACCTGCTCTATGGAGATGGAGATTTCAAGTTCCAACAGGACTTGGCGCCTGCACACAGCGCAAAATCTACCCGTGCCTGGTTTACGGACCATGGTATTTCTGTTCTAAATTGGCCCGCCAACTCCCCTGACCTTAGCCCCATAGAAAATCTGTGGGGTATTGTGAAAAGGAAGATGCAGAATGCCAGACCCAAAAACGCAGAAGAGTTGAAGGCCACTATCAGAGCAACCTGGACTCTCATAACACCTGAGCAGTGCCAGAAACTCATCGACTCCATGCCACGCCGCATTAACGCAGTAATTGAGGCAAAAGGAGCTCCAACCAAGTATTGAGTATTGTACATGCTCATATTTTTCATTTTCATACTTTTCAGTTGGCCAACATTTCTAAAAATCCCTTTTTTGTATTAGCCTTAAGTAATATTCTAATTTTGTGACACACGGAATTTTGGATTTTCATTTGTTGCCACTTCAAATCATCAAAATTAAATGAAATAAACATTTGAATGCATCAGTCTGTGTGCAATGAATAAATATAATGTACAAGTTACACCTTTTGAATGCAATTACTGAAATAAATCAAGTTTTTCAAAATATTCTAATTTACTGGCTTTTACCTGTGTGTGTGTGTGTGTGTGTGTGTGTGTGTGTGTGTGTGTGTGTGTGTGTGTGTGTGTGTATATATATGTGTGTGTGTGTGTGTATATATATGTGTGTGTATATATATATGTATATATATATAGTATGAAGGTATATGTATGTATGTGTGTGTGTGTGTATATATATATATATATATATATATATATCGACATCCCACTGGGGTGAGTTTTTCCTTGCCCTTATGTGGGCTCTGTACCGAGGATGTCGTAGTGGCTTGTGCAGCCCTTTGAGACACTTGTGATTTAGGGCTATATAAATAAACATTGATTGATTGATTGATATATATATTTATATAAAATATGGTGGTGGTGCTGGTGGTATTAAAATAATACCACCAGCAGTATGAAGATGTGTATATATATATATATATATATATATATATATATATATATTCATACTGCTGGTGGTATTATTTTTTGTTTGTGTGGTTTTGATTTGATGTTAATTTTTCCTATGATCACAAACGCACCGTCTGTGCTTGAAAGAGGATTGGTGGAGAATGAAGAGGTGTTGTTGTGTGTCCGGAGAAGCACGGAGACAAAAGTATTTGCACGGGAGGTAAAACCTCTTGAAATTGTAGCGTTTGTTAGCATAAGATTGGCAATAAAAGTTAAAAATAGTGTATGTGCGTTCACTCCACAACGGCGACTTATGGCATCCAAAGGTTTTTCTCCTTTTAACATATTCATAAGTTCAACCTTCTCTAGCGGCATCATTGCCTTTTCTGACTCTTAGGTTTCTTGCTAAAATCATGTGAAGGTTAAGTACATTTGCAGGCATTTTAGGGAATAAATACAACCCCCAAAAAATTGAAAACACACAACCGCAAGAAGATTGCAAGTGAATGTGAGATGAACACATGCTTATTTCCTGTGGATATGGTGCCATCAGCAGGTAGTACAGGATACAAACAAAATCAAATCAAATCAACTTTATTTATAAGCACTCAACCAGTCTGTATTATTATGCGGTTATGTATTATTACATTTTAACATATCTACAGTATACATTTTTGCTGACTTAAGATGAATGGTATGGGTTATCTGCAAAAAAAACAACCCCCCAAAAAACTAAAGTACAATGGGCATAGGTGGGTTTTCTCACAAACCATAAATCTGTGAATTTGGAGATCGCAGACACTGTGGTTCAACGTTCTTCTTCCTATACACCTTATAGGCATGATATACCAAAGGTTTGTGTGTATTAAAACATGTGCAAACTTGTTAGCACACGCAAAGCTGATCTACTAAGCTTGTGCACAGAAGATTACATCTCTTGAGCAAAATAGAGAGTGCTATCCATTTAGTGTGTTTTTCTTCATATATATGCTGATCATCAGAACACCCAAAATACTGGAAGAGTGTACTGCAAATATAATAATTTAGCATTCGCAGTGTGATTTATCAAGGCTGAAATTGATCTGCGGGCGCTATTTTTCTTGCATTTGGATCGTTTCAGACGCAATATGACAACACCGCACATTTAGCTAGCTCAAAGTAGGTTCTGTTGTCTAGATTGTATATATAGCCGAGAAAAGGTGGTTCATATTATATTTGTGTGCTGTATGTTAACATGACAAAACGCCACAGGTAGGAACTTATGATGTCATAAATTTGAGGGAAATGAGTGTCTCCGTGGTGACAACTGGTACACATGTAAATAAAAGGTTGTACTGTTTCTTGAAATGGCTCATATTATAACTGTACGGTATGATAGTCCAAATGATCTAGTTGTCATATATGTGGACATTATGGGAATTTAATGTTCATGTGTAATACAAATACAGCACCCTGTTAAACCACTTTAAGGCCTAGTATGCTGGTACTAAAGTTTTTATGACAAATTGTGCCTATAACTTGTTCTTTTGTCTCTACTTACACAGGTCACAGGGAATCCTGCACTCATTTTCGGGTACAGAAACCGATCGGATTTGGCCGTACATCAACTCTCTCCTCAGCAAGATGCACACAAAGCCATTACATGCCTGTCAGAGTCAGGCGCCCTGAATCTTGGAAAAGACCGCAGAGAACATCAAGAAGACGGTCAATAGGTCGTCATCCAGGTCTTGTTCATCATTGGAATGGAGAAATAACAGCTTTATAGATATTTGCAATGATATAGTGGAATTATATTTAGTCCATCGCTCACCCAGATATAAGAACAATTTTAGTATGCTTTAGAACAGTCTACACAAAACATTCGTATCTGATTACACAAAAAGACTTGAGCTGCATGCATGCAACAATGGCAAAGATACTGAAACAGTCGCTTTTTGATGTAGTTCATCACCCTCACAATGTGTGAGTTCAATTTAAACTTTGCATATCCTAACGCAACATTTTTTTCCCGCTATCTCGAAAATCTCAAATCAGAAGATGGTCACTAATAATCCACGAGACTTGTTACATAAAGGAAGTTGAATTGGAGCAACAAAGCAGGACCTGGTGTATAAACTAGAGTAGGGGTGCCCAAACTTTTTTTCTCCAAGTGCCAAATTGAAAATGTGTTAATGAGCTATGGACCAAACACAGCGATTGTAAGTGTGAAACTCAAATAGCCTTTAAATTAGTGAAAATAAGATGGATAGATGAAGGGCTGCCCATTGCTAAATTGGTGCCCTAAGCACTGCCCTATAACCTTTCACATAATTTTTTACAGTTTCACTCATCTTCAATTTAATTAGATGCCTAAAATGATTTAATGGGAAAGAAATTGTTCAATAACTGCGATTGGCTGGTGACCAGTCAAGACTGAAGTCAGCTGGGATAAACTCCAGCTTAACCGTGGCGTATAACAGATTTGCAAACTTCGCTTATTGCCACCACTTCCATTCGGGATCAAATCCAGTTTGACTGCCTTGCAAGATAAGTGCATTAATGCTGCACGCCATGGAAGATTGAGCAGGAAGGGGCTTGAATAAGTTCGAAGTAAAATTTTATAAAAAGGCGCATTGTCATTTAGTGGTTACTAGGGATGTAACGGTAGCAAAATCTCCATTAATCCATCCATCAATCCATTTTCTACAGCTTGTCCCTTTAGGGGTTGTGGGGGTGGCTGGAGCCTATCCCAGCTGCATTCGGGTGGAATGCGGGGTACACCCTGGACAAGTCGCCACCTCATCGCAGGGCCGCCACAGATAGACAACATTGACACTCACATTCACACACTAGTGTTGCCAATCAACCTATCCCCAGGTGCATGTCTTGGGAGGTGGGAGGAAACCGGAGAACCTGGAGGTAGCAAAATCTCACGGTACAATATCATCACGATATTGAGGCCAGGGTACAATATTTACTTAAAAATTCCATAGTATATAAAGTGATATGGCTGCAATGTTTATGATATAAACATCCAGTGTAACAAGATTAAAACAAAAATGAGTGTCTTTCAACTTAAATTTAGAGAAACAGTGTCTACTGTAATATAATTTTTTCATATCACTTTGGAAAATGCTGATTCTCAGTAAAATTAACTAATAATTTAACGTTAAATAATGTAAATACCACGAAAACTGATGCTTGGCCTTGCTGACATTAAATACATTTTCCTGGTGATGGTTTTTCATGTAGCTTCTCATATTACTTATCACCTCGCATGTAGTGTCACCAAATTGTTTTTTTTTTGTCCGCGGCGTATTTATTACTTAAAACATGGATAACAAATCCATTTAAACCACAAGTTGATTCAATATTACTGAAAAATAAGGTTTTGTTTGTCCGTCTGTTAGTAACATAACTCATATTTCTCTTCCTTTTTCCAACCTCTCACACACAGACCTCTTGCGCTACACAGGAAATTTTGGGAGGTGTAGTTTACTTTACAGACCGGCCAATTCAAACATGTCAGAAAAAAACTCCACTGACCAAGTTTAATTTTTACGGTCACGTACACGTACATCCCGGCGTTATTGTGAGGATTTTGATACCGCAAAACTGCGGTATTTACAATACCGTTACATCCCTAATGATTACCATTTGATCATTTTCATCATCTTCATTATTTTACATATGTCTATTTATGCAAAATGGGGCCCCTACAGGCCGATACGCACAGCACAAGAGCTGCGTACTGGGTAGGGGCAGCTCTGGCTTGATAGCAACTAGTTAGTCATCGATGTTTGTGTGAGCTTGAAAAAGGTCAGTATGAACATTTATTAAATTTGGGAAGCCAGTCTTTGGCGGGCCAAACTAAACGACTCGGCGGCCCTTTGGGCACCCCTGCACTAGTATATTTAAAACCGCTGAACCTCTTAAGGTTTTGAAGACAGACCTATTTGTTCACATTGCAAATCCATTTCCCCCATAGAAATAGGTTAAAGTTCAAATAAGCATTTCCAGAATAAATTCCAGTCTAAAAGACAGCTGCCATATATGTCTGCTGTAAACCAATGAGCCCACCACTATACCGGAAAATCATATCAAAATAAAATGAAAACCTTTGGTGCGTAGCAGACGGGTTTACTGTTCTGTGGCCATTGTCACACTTTTCTTCCTTGCCATCGCTGTAGTGTTATCACATAAACACTCATTTAAGCCTTTAGATCAGTGGTTCTTAACCTTGTTGGAGGTACCGAACCCCACCAGTTTCATATGCGCATTCACCGAACCTTTCTTTAGTGAAAAATGTAAATGTTTTTTTTTTTCAAATTCAAGACAAAGTTATATGTTTTTGGTAACACATTAGTATGGGGAACATATTCTAAGTAACAAAGACTTAATTTAGAGTCATTTGGACACTAGGGGAACATATTCTAAGTAATAAAGACTTAATTTAGAGTTATTTGGTTAGGGTTAGGGTTATATTATAATAAGCCATGCCGAATAAAGCATTAATAAGTACTTAATAATGACTAGTTAAGAGCCAATATGTTACTAATTTGCATGTTAATAAGCAACTAATTAATGGTGAATATGTTCCCCATACTAAAGTGTTACCATGTTTTTTACTGGTGCACAAAATGAACTGTGCATGAACATCACCTTGTTCAAACAAAACCAACACAGTGCATAAACTCACAACAAATTACACACCTGCAAACCAGTCAGCTTTTGCCATATCCGTAATACGCCGATAGGGAGAAGTTTGTATTTACACGATGAGTCGGGTGTGTTTTGACCTCCGCCGAACCCCTGAAGCCGACTCACCGAACCCCTAGGGTTCGATCGAACCCAGGTTAAGAACCACTGCTTTAGATGCTTACAATGCTCATTTAAATGCTTACTTCTTCCACAACAGAAACTGTTGATGCAAATCTTGCAGAAATTTGTTTAGCTTTAGGGTGTTCTAAATTAGTTCCACTGTGTAGCAACAGGTCTCTTTTCCTTTCTCGCTCCTGATTTGTGGTGTCATTGACGGCAGTTCAAAGGGTCACTTTTCCAAAAGGTGCAGGCAGGTATTTGCTGTATATGATGTGCTATGTGCACTAGGCAGCTGTTGTGTAACTATGCTGTGGAATCATGTTACTTGTTACTATTTTGTTACTATTATCTCAGCCGATTTAGAAGTAGGATCATGCATATTTATCCATGAACAAGAAATACACATCCCTCTTATTATGTTTGCGCTAGGATGCTGCAAACCGTCAACTAAAAAGACTCTCTCATGGCTAGAATCATTACCTACGCCCAGAATAATTGCAATGTTTTACTTCTTGAAATTGCAGTGTTTACCCTTAAAATAAATAGTATAATTTTTGGGGGGATCTATGACCCAGCCAATGGCGAAAAAACCCCGCAAATAATGAACGCACCTAATTTTAAAAAAAAACAACTAAAAATGGTGAACTTTAAAAAAAAAAAATGACACTCCCAATCAGGGGTCTCCAACAGGTATCTTAAGTCCCACCACCTGATTTTGAGTAGCTCACGCAAGTCAAAGAATATTTGCATAATACCTTTTGTGACATTTGATTTTAATTATCTTCAAAGCGAAATGGCGTAAAAACATTTTGGATTTTTTTATTTTTATTTTTGCTCAAAGTTTACAAAAATATCAGTACATAGCAAAAATATTAAACATGCATTGTTTTTTTAATATATATTTTGACCCTTTAAAGGCCTTTTTGATCAGATAATGTCACATATGAGTAAAAAAACATTACTGTTATGCAAATGAATATACAATGCATTGGGGCGGTGTGGCTTGCTTGATAGAGCAGCCGTACCAGCAACTCGAGGGTCCCAGGTTCGATCCCGCTTCCTCCGTTCTCGCACTGCCGTTGTGTCCTTGGGCAAGACACTTTACCCGCGTGCTCCCAGTGCCACCCACACTGGTTTAAATGTAGCTTAAAGATGTAGATAATGGGTTTCACTATGTAAAGCGCTTTGAGTCTCTAGAGAAAAGCGCTATATAATTCACTTCATTATACTTATTAAAAACTATGACATCATCGTTTTGGTATTTTTGTTGAGGGGTTGAAGATGATTAAAAAGAGTTGAGCAAAAACAGTAATAAGAACATTTTTATGCCCTTTGAAAAATTAAGAAAATTAACTGCGGAGTGTATGCACCTGTGAGAGAATTGGATACTAAAATGTTTTAATTTATCCCAAAAAAAAAACCCTCTAGTGAAATCATGTACAATGGAAGAACACAACAAAAGAACTCAAGTAAAAAGGTACTGAAAGGGAAAAAAATGTGGCCTTTGCCCCCTAAAATAATTCAATGTATTTTTAGTGCTGTCAAACAATGTTTTCAAATCAGATTAATCCCACTTTTAAATAATTGCGGAAAATTACTTGTTTGCATAATTTTAAACTAACTTAAAAAAAAGATCCCAATATTAGTGACAGAATGTTGTACGTGGACATTGTTTATGTTTTACATGAAACCCTTCAACCGTCTGCGGTTAAGACATTGCAGTGCAATTAAACTGTGATTAATGTGTTCAGACACGATTATTACAATGTTTTTTATGATTAATCGCATGGCGTTAACTTTGACAGCCCTAATATTTTTACAAGTGTTCAACTCTGAGATTATGCTTCCATGTAATGACAAATACCCACAAAATAAAAAATAAAACACAAATAGCTCCCCTCACCGTTTTTATTGTCAAAGCTGCTCTAATAGTGATGCATGTTGGAGACCCTTGTTCTGTCTAAATCATAAGAATACTCTCAAACATATAAAACATATTTTACTATAGGAAACCAACACAGATTTGTACTTACAAAACGTGCAGTTAAACATCACATCTTGTCAAAGCATTTTTCGGTGCTGGAAAATGTTAAGTGATCACTGCATCACTATTTTCCCCCCTGCAGATAGTGCCATCACATTTAACTTTGTATTTGAAGTTACCATAAAAAAACACATTTCTTACAGCAAATAGGCAAGGATCTACAGTAGGAAGGGGATTCATATGGTCCTATTCGCCGCAGTTTACCGACAAATTGTAGGGGAGGGGTGCACTCTTCACTTTAGCCGCCAGACGGCAGTAGAGGCGTTGAATATTTTAAAATGTCTTTTGTGGCAATTCCAACTTTTACCACTGCGTCAGTTGTTATGTAGAGTGGCGCTTTCCATCATTTTCCGCAGACCGCATTGCAAAATGATTAACTCCTCACCTTCCTCTCACGCGAGATTCACCAAGGATTGGGTCCTTTTGAGTCCCTTCCCTACTGCACCTGCTCTATGTTGTTTCGCCAGTTTTCGCTTCATTATCTTCAATCCACACCTGTGAAAAGTAATTACAGGATGTATCACATTTCGCCTCCATGTGCAGAGTCCGGTGCCAAATGCAAAGATTGTGTATTTTTAAATGTATTATTTCACACGCCGCATTGCAGTCCTTCTCCACATATTTAGTAATCTCTGCTAAGAAACAAACATCTAAGTATTGTTGCAGAAAAAATATCCATATTTACTGACTATAGTGGCTTAGCTGAATAGCAGCTGAAAATGTTATTGTTTTTTTTTCCTCTGTTGTTCAGAATACTTTTATGTCTATGCAAAAGGTCAACAGATGTGACTCTCTTTTGTGAGTTAAGATTTGTTTTTGTATGGAAGACTGAATGTGACCTCACCTAAGAGTTTGACTCATCATTGCATGTGCGTGTGGATTTGGACAAAAGACTGAATGATTGGGTGGGGTAGAAAGATATTAGTGTTCACAATCATGACACGCTGCTCTTGTGTAAGAATTGGCTTTTGTTAAGTTTTGCTATTTTAATAGGAATTATATTGATCTTCTTACATTCCAAACACAATAAAAACATTTTTCCCCCATGCCGGATTTATTGTCTGAATGGGATGAGGTTAATCCCTTTAAATCAGGGGTGTCAAACTCAAATACAGAGTGGGCCAAAATTTAAAACTGAACAAAGCCGCGGGCCAAGGTTGAACAAATTAACCTTTTTGATAGGGACCCAAACAAGTTTTGCATTAAATATTGAACAAGCAAGGCTTATATAACTTTATAGTGACATGCAAAATCGAGTTTTCTAATAATAATAATAATAATAATTAAAAAATATCAATGGCATATCATATACAATTTAAATCAAAACTTTTCTATTTGCAGCCTTCTGAGGTAAATATCAACATTAACTTTTTCCACAGGCTAATGCATTTGAAAATAAAATAAGGAATAAACCAACCATTCAGGACTTTAAACTGCTCAGTTTGCAACACACTGATCTAATCTGATGTGCCCAAGCCAGATACCTGGCATCTTTTCTTGGATGCTAGTTCATTCATGTCGGGGCTCAGGCTTTGAGCTGAGGCATCCCTCATTATCGAACGAAGGTGTTCATCAGTCATTATATCTCGTAATCCACAGTCTTGGGGGCGTGCCTTACAGGCACTGCTTTTAACGTCCTCTACGAGCTGACGTCACGTCCGCTTTTCATCCATTCTAACAACTTGCCCGCCCAGTCGCAAGATATGTGCGGCTTCTGTACACACACTCACGTGAATGCAAAGCATACTTCATCAACAGCGATACAGTTTACACTGAGAGTGGCCGTATAATCAACTTTAACATTGTTAGAAATATACGCCACACTGTGAATCCACACCAAACAAGAATGACAAAGACATTTTGGGAGAACATCCGCACAGTAACACAACATAAACACAACAGAACAAATACCCAGAATCCCATGCAGCACTAACTCTTCCGGGACGCTACAATATACACTTCCGCCAATCCCCCCCCCCACACACACACACACACACATACACACACCTTGTAGCGTCAGGTTCCAGGTGTTGTGCCGGATAATGCACCCCCGGCGTAGAATGCAACCCCTGACGGGAGTGTTATATCAACTAAAGCCCACACTTAAAGTTTCCCCGTGCAAGATTGAATGTATTTGAAAAAGTTATTTAATAAGAAGCCAAAAGTGCAAAAAGAATAATGTTCGTGTTGGAGGAGTTGTGAATGAATGAAATATGAAATCCGCGCTGCAGTCTGCAGGTGTACCTAATGTGGCCCAGCAGCGACTGCAGCACGGATTTCATATTTCATTCATTCACAACTCCTCCAACACGAACATTATTCTTTTTGCACTTTTGGCTTCTTATTAAATAACTTTTTCAAATACATTCAATCTTGCACGTGGAAACTTTAAGTGTGGGCTTTAGTTGATATAACACTCCCGTCAGGGGGTGCATTCTACGCCGGGGGTGCATTATCCGGCACAACACCTGGAACCTGACGCTACAAGGTGTGTGTGTGTGTGTGGGGGGCGGCGGTGTTTGGAGGTAGCGGGGGTGTATATTGTAGCGTCCCGGAAGAGTTAGTGCTTCATGGGATTCTGGGTATTTGTTCTGTTGTGTTTTTGTTGTGTTACTGTGCGGATGTTCTCCCAAAATGTGTTTGTCATTCTTGTTTGGTGTGGGTTCACATTGTGGCGTATATTTCTAACAATGTTAAAGGTTTTTATACTGGCACCCTCAGTGTAACCTGTATCTCTGAAGATCAAGTATGCATTGCATTCACTTATATGTGCGTGTCAAAGCCGCACATATTATGTGACTGAGCCAGCACTTGTTGGACTGGACAAAAAGGGGACGTTACAATTCTCGGGAGGGGCACCGAAATATGGGAGTCTCCTGGGAGGTTTGGCAAGTATGAGAATTAGCGGTGTACCGCGGCACCGCCGCTGTATATAATTGGCGGGCCAGCTCTAGTGTTAATTTGATATCACCTCACGGGCCAAGTGAAATTACACGGTGGGCCAAATTTGGCCCGCGGGCCAGAGTTTGACACATGCTATAAATCAACTCAGACAGGTGTGCCCAAAGTATTTTTCTTTTCTTTTCATTGGCCTGTTTCGACTCTACCTTGATTAGATTTTAGCATGTAAACAAAAGGTGACAAATATAATTTAAAAAGGGCCTACAACTTTTATTTTTTTCTGCATGCGGCCTTTGTTGGACAAGCCTGCTCAGCGGCCTTGTGGTTAGTGCCCGCCCTGAGATCGGTAGGTCGTGAGTTCAAACCCCGGCCGAGTCATACTAAAGACTATACAAATGGGACCCATTGCCTCCCTGCTTGGCACTCAGCATCAAGGGTTGGAATTGGGGGTTAAATCACCAAATTGATTCCCGAGCGCAGCCACCGCTGCTGCTCACTGTTCCCCTCACCTCCTAGGGGATGGGTCAAATGCAGAGGATAATTTCACCACACCTAGTGTATGTGTGACTATCAGTCTATAACGCTGAACTAGGAATATTTTACATCTCATGCACAGTTTGACCTCACCAAATTGCTAGCTCTGAGCCTGCATTATGTCTCCTCTGACATGCAGCATCAGATGGACAGGTAATAATGTTTGTGAAAATCCTCTGCAAAATAAACCACAACATTAGCGCCACTAAAACATTACGTCAGTACTGGTCCGACGTTTCCTACACAAAATAGAAAAACAGCTCAAAGCCTTGTCCATATGTTTATTAACAGGGAGAGAAGACATACCTGTCAACAAGTGCGTTTCAATAAATAGGAAATGTGCAATGGAAATGTGAAAAACAAGGAAATGTAATTTTTATCACAAATCATCAAAGACAAATTCAACAACATAATTACTTTTGTTTCACTTAAAGTCCTAATTATTAAGATGAAAGGTGGATCTTAATTTGAGCTGAGACAATCTGATTAAATATATATTTGTTGTATATTATTAATGTGATGCTCTACTTGGTCAAAAAACTGAAAAAAAGGTAAATTGTATAGAAATAAATGTGTACAATGTATACATTTGTTAAAAATAAATGTAGGCATTGTACAGATTTTTTTATTAAAACAAATGTACAATACACATATATGTATTGTACAGATTTTTTTTAATTGAAATTAATGTGTCATTATACACACTTATAAAATACATGTATTTTTCTTATTGATAAAATGTGTAACATTCATAAAACAAATGTCACAATTGTACACTTTGTCAAGACTTGGACTATGGAGTTTTTGTTTTCCCAAGATGCAAGTGAATTTGGATCGGACATGGCTTGAAGGTGGGTACATGATTTATTTATTACTATCAAAAAGGAACAAACGAAAAGCGCGCACAATGGCGGAGGTAAAAAAAACTTGGCGAATGAAAACAAAACTTGCACAAAGGCAGAAACTGAACACAAAATAACAAAACACTTACTGTGGCATGGGACCGTGAACAGGGCTTGAAACGAGAGGATAGCAGGGTTAGAAAAGATATGACACCAGGACGAACAACAGAAAATGAAAAGCTTAAATAACACAGACATGATTAACAACAGGTGCGTGACTCAAAACAGGTGCGTGACATGACAGGTGAAAACTAATGGGTTGCTATGGTGACAAACAAGAGTGCATAATGAGTCCAAACGTGGAACAGGTGAAACTAATGGGTAACCATGGAAACAAGACAAGGGAGTGAAAAGCCAGAAACTAAAGAGTCAATAACTAAACAAAACATGACTAAAACAAAACATGATTACACAGACATGACACACTTTTGTTTGTCGTATTGATAAAATGTGTAACATTGGTAAAATAAATGTGTACAATACACACATTTATAAAATACATGTATTTTTTATTATTGATAGAATGTCTAACATTCATACAAAGTGTAAACTGCACACATTTATTTTTCTAAATGTGTGTATTGTACACATTTGTTTTTCTTACTATGTGTAACATTTATAAAATAAATGCATACAATACACAAGTAAATGTGTAAACAATACACACATTCACAATACACGTATTTATAAAACAAAGTGTCTATTGTGTGTATAAAAATTAATACTTATACTTATTTTTATGAAACTAATTTGATAGATTTTTAAATAAAACAGAGATGTACAATACACACATTTAGAAAAATAAATGTGTATTGTACATATTTATAAAATAAATGTGTACAATACAGATTCATGAAAAAAATCTGTGTATTGTACACATTTGTTTTATAAATACAATTATTTTTAAAATGTGTGTAATATACACATTTTATCAAATAATATTTTTTATATGTAATGATTCTTTTTAAAATGAATATTTATTTTATAAATATTTGGACAATACATTTATTTGATAAATACGTGTATTGTACACAATATGTAAAAAAAAAGTTGTGTACAATACATATGTCAATTAAATTGAATACATTTTAGTTTGTTTTGGTTACTATACATTGAAAATAACCCTCTGTGATTTTTATTTTAATAATTTTATGAATAATATGTGTGATGGTGATACATTTTTTGTGTGGTTTAAGCACCTGTCTCCTAAGATATCTGTGTACATGCCTGTTTTATAAGTCAGAAAAGAGGATAATAGAAAAGTAGCAATATAGAATGTGGAATATTATAATCCTTACACTCGCATGGATGAACCATGACTTGGCTTATATTCCATATGCAAATGTTAAATCATTTCTCTTAACTTTTTTGTAAACTTGCGGAAAAAAACATTAAATGCGAGATCACGGAATGCAGGAAAGTTATGATGCTGTAGTCTAGCCGTTCTCCAACTATGTACCACCTCAGAAAA
This sequence comes from Nerophis lumbriciformis, assembly GCF_033978685.3. Classification (NCBI taxonomy): domain Eukaryota; kingdom Metazoa; phylum Chordata; class Actinopteri; order Syngnathiformes; family Syngnathidae; genus Nerophis; species Nerophis lumbriciformis. Next base: position 24,726,725 of record NC_084561.2, on the reverse strand, counting down.
AAAACTTTGCTTTCCAAGTACCACTATGATGACCAACATTAAAATACAGTAGTGCAGTAGGCCCAAGTATTCATTAAAAACAAGGCCAATGTTCTATTTAACAAGTATGTTTTTCATTATGAGCCACTAAAATACTACACAGTTTGAACAGTGATTATTTGGCGTACCACTAGATGGAGCCTGCTACACAGTTTGAGAATCACACTATAGCGTAATATCCCTAGAGGTTTCTATGACATGCGTTGATGTATTTGACTGTTCATTTTACTATCTGATGGAATTGTGTATATTTAAAATGTCAGCAGATGTGTGGTTTACTATTTGCCTTTATATACACTATATTGCCAAAAGTGTTTGGCCACCTGCCTTGACTCACATATGAACTTGAAGTGCCATCCCATTCCTAACCCTTGGGTTCAATATGATGTCGGTCCACCTTTTGCAGCTATTACAGCTTCAACTCTTCTGGGAAGGTTGCGGAGTGTGTTTATAGGAATTTTCCACCATTCTTCCAAAAGCACATTGGTGAGGTCACACACTGATGTTGGTCGAGAAGGCCTGGCTCTCAGTCTCCGTTCTAATTCATCCCAAAGGTGTTGTATCGGGTTCAGGTCAGGACTCTGTGCAGGCCAGTCAAGTTCGTCAACACCAGACTCTGTCATCCATGTCTTTATGGACCTTGCTTTGTGCACTGGTGCACAGTCATGTTGGAAGAAGAAGGGGCCCGTTCCAAACTGTTCCCACAAGGTTGGGAGCATGGAATTGTCCAAAATGTTTTGGTATCCTGGAGCGTTCAAAGTTCCTTTCACTGGAACTAAGGGGCCAAGCCCTACTCCTGAAAGACAACCCCATACCATAATTCCTCCTCCACCAAATTTCCCACTCTGCACAATGCAGTAAGAGATGTACCGTTCTCCTGGCAACCTCCAAACCCAGACTGGTCCATCAGATTGCCAGATGGAAAAGCATGATTCATCACTCCAGAGAACACGTCTCCACTGCTCTAGAGTCCAGTGGCGACGTGCTTTACACCGGTGGTCCCCAACTGTGGATCGATTGGTACCGAGCCGCACAAGAATAAAAAAAAATTTTTTTTTTTAAATTATTATTATTATTTTTTTTATTTTATTAAATCAACATAAAAAACACAAGATACACTTACAATTACTGCACTCATTCACACTCATTCGCTTGTGCAGCCCTTCGAGACTTTTGTGATTTAGGGCTAGATAAATAAACATTGATTGATTGATTGATTCACACTCATTCGCACAAAAGGGTTGTTTCTTTCTGTTATTAATATTTCTGGTTCCTACAATATACAGTATATCAAATTTAGATCAATACAGTCTGCAGGGATACAGTCCGTAAGCACACATGATTGTATTTTTTTATGACAACCTAAACCCCCCCCCCCCGGTCCGTGGGACACATTTTCAAGCATTGACCGGTCCGCAGTTACAAAAAGGTTGGGGACCACTGCTTTACACCACTGCATCCCACGCTTTGCATTGGACTTGGTGATGTATGGCTTAGATGCAGCTGCTAGGCCATGGAAACCCATTCCATGAAGCGCTCTGCGTACTGTACGTGGGCTAATTGGAAGGTCACATGAAGTTTGGAGCTCTGTAGCAACTGACTGTGCAGAAAGTCTTTGCACTTTGCGCTTCAGCATCCGCTGACCCCTCTCCGTCAGTTTACATGGCTGAGTTGCTGTTGTTCCCAAACTCTTCCATTTTCTTATAATAAAGTTGACTTTGGAATATTTAGGAGCGAGGAAATTTCACGACTGGATTTGTTGCACAGGTGGCATCTTATGACAGTTCCACGCTGGAAATCACTGATTCTTTCATGTTTGTAGAAACAGTCTCCATGCCTAAGTGCTTGATTTTATACACCTGTGGCCAGGCCAAGTGATTAGGACACCTGATTCTGATCATTTGGATGGGTGGCCAAATACTTTTGGCAATATAGTGTACCTTACCATACCTTTTTGTTTTCTGGAGTTTTCTTCAATTGCAGATGCGTGACACTGCAGAGCCCACGGAGATACTCCAGTCCAGGTTTTTACAAGGCTGCTCCTGTCATGGCAGCTCAGACATGATGCGCTGAGGGGCGCACTTCAGCACATGAATCCAAGTCCACGTTCCACCCAGCTGCATCTTCTATATAGGGATTTTACCACCAAGCCTTGATGGGATGCAGCGTGTTGCTTCCACGGCAAGGAGCGCTGCCTCCAATGCACTTGCATGCATGTTTATCGTACAACATGAAACGCTTTGATCTTTTGACTTGCAACGAATGACAACACAAAGGTCGCCGCTGTCAGACGCGGAGAGGAGCGCATCTCTGCAGTTGGAAGACTCTATAGTACTCCGGGGAGAATGCCTGAATCTACCCTGAAAGGTAAAACAACATCTAATCGCATTTACTCGTGCAATCGTGATTCGGTGCATGCGGTGTGATGTTATCAAATGCAATCCTGAGCTACGCTGGTTACATAATATGTGGGATGACATTCTGAACACTAACGTTGACGTCATCGTGGACTTGATCTCGGGGAGCACCTTGCATTATATATCGCTGCAAAATGACATAAAATAACACGTACTTCATGTTGTTATTTTGAATTATGGGACGTATCTCCTAATGCGGCCATTATTGCTTGTTCAATCACGTGATCTTTCCCACGGCACGGTGCTACATTATAAACTCCACGCTAGCTGGTTTGTGTGGTAATGATAACGTTTATGCGGTTTGTTTTTATGTGCAACAGTGATACGTTAAGAGCAGGTTTATCTGGTGGCAACACTGCAGTTACGTCACGCGCGTCACGTGAGCGGCTTAGCGGGGTTCACGCTCCCTCCCGAGCTTACCTCTCAACTATTAAAGGTCAGAAATATACACCAGTTGTTTCGTTGACTAATATTGCAATTAGGTCACCGCCATTCCATCGGTCTACTTGCTGGTGTTTATGTTTATGTGAGGAGTCCCCGTGTTCGTGGACGTACCCTGCCTTAAAGGTGATTGGTAGAGATTGCGGAAGTGTTCTTGCGCCTGCGCAGTGAAACGGAGACGGACCCGTGCGCGCGACAGGAGACGGGTTGAGGGGTTTCAGCATGCGGTGAGCTTAAAATCCGCTATAAAAGTTAAAACGTATTTTTGATAAGAAAGTACCTGCAAAGTAATACACTATATAACGTCGCTGGGTGTTTGTGCTGGCTTCCCAGCATGCCTTGTAGCACTTTCCGCAAATGTTATTGTTCAGCTTTGTGTGTTTTTTAACTTACCTGTAATGTGTGGCGCCATTGCGGTTAATGTACTTGCAATCATAGACATCTTATAAGTAAACGCAGCATTGGCTGCTGTGACGCGAGAAATTCGGCCGCCATCTTGAAGTGGTGATGAGGAGCCGGCGAGCAGCCTAAACTGACAGTTGACAGGTAGAAAAGTGGGCTGGCTCAGGGTGGAGGACAGAGTAAAACAACTTGCACTGAGCCTAGTCTATAAAATCCGCTCCACCTCCCTGATACCGAAGTACATGTCAAACTACTTCCTTAACGTAAATGACCGCCATAACCACAACACCAGGGGGAGCTCCACTAACCACGTTAAACCCAGATTACGATCTAACAAAGGTCTAAACTCAAAACTTCTATGCCACATCAATATGGAATGCACTCCCAACAGGTGTAAAAGAAAGGGCATCTCTATCCTCCTTCAAAACCGCACTAAAAGAACACCTCCAGGCAACTTCAACCCTAAACTAACACCCTCCCTTCCACATCCTACCTCCCCGGATTGTAAATAAATGTAAATAATCAAATGTAGATACTTATTCTTATGCTTTCTGATCTCTCTCTCTATGTCCACTACTTGCTGTACATATCCTACCAAGTCAGTCCTACACAGTTCCAATGTACATTTCTCTGATGATGCAATTGTTGATGACTGAAGTGTGAAGTGAACCAAACCCCCCCGCCCTCCTCTCAACATACCACACCCCGGATTGTAAATAATGTAAATAATTCAATGTATATACTCTGATGATTATCTTGTGTGATGACTGTATTATGATGATAGTATATATCTGTATCATGAATCAATTTAAGTGGACCCCGACTTAAACAAGTTGAAAACTTATTCGGGTGTTACCATTTAGTGGTCAATTGTATGGAATATGTACTGTACTGTGCAATCAACTAATAAAAGTTTCAATCAATCAATCAAAGAAAACAAAGATGCCGGGCTGGTGTTCATCGTTTTCCTGCTCAAATGAGCAGACTGTTGAAAATAGGAATCGGGGGATTAATTTTCACAAGTAAGATTTAACATTAACGTACTATTGGTTGTATTTTGTGAAAACAATATTACCACAGAGTGGAGGAGCAAAGATCTTCAATAGTGCTGAAATCGTAGCCGCTAGCAAACAAGAGTATGACCATAATAGAATTGCCTGTCAATGAAATCAATTCAATTTAAAAATGTCATACTTGAATAACATAACGTTGAAATACATGATGAAGATAAAGATTGTAAAAGCCAGATTGGTGGTTTTAGCCGATATAAAGACTTTCAGGTGTTTACATATGTTTATGTTTAAGTATTTGGCAGACTCTTTTATCCAAAGCGACATACATAAAAAATACATATAAAACAATCACTGTAAACATGATAATTTTAGGGAAGAATGTAATAAAAATATCAATACAAAGTGTCAAGAAAGAATAAACTCTCTGCTGCTGCAACAGAGATACAGTCTATAGGTCCCTAAGATATATAGATATCTAATGTATTCATACATTGTTTATGTAGGATATACCCATGTATAAGGACAGCGTGGCGAAGTTGGTAGAGTGGCCGTGCCAGCAATCGGAGGGTTGCTGGTTACTGGGGTTCAATCCCCACCTTCTATCATCCTATAGTCACATCCGTTGTGTCCTTGGGCAAGACACTTCATCCCTTGCTCCTGATGGCTGCTGGTTAGCGCCTTGCATGGCAGCTCCCGCCATCAGTGTGTGAATGTGTGTGTGAATGGGTGAATGTGGAAATACTGTCAAAGCGCTTTGAGTACCTTGAAGGTAGAAAAGCGCTATACAAGTATAACCCATTTATCATTTATATATAACCTAATCGTATTGTTTCTTCAATTTAAAAATAGCTGACCGTTTTTTTTCCCCCTTCTCTGGGATTATATTCCCAGTTTTGATCTTGGACGTCACTTATAGCATATAAGAATATTCTATTACTGTTAAGCAAACTATGAATAATAAAACACGCCAAAACATGTGTCCTTTATCATAGCTACACGTATGACAAAAAAACGCGTGAAAATCAGTGTTATTCAGTGAGGTAAAATGAATTAAATGCGCTGACAGTTCATTGCTCCTGCCAAATGAATTGCACTGAGTGGAGCGGATCACCACTCCAAGATGGCGGCCCCACGTCTCGTCAGCGCCAGAAGGCAGTTGCGCTCGATGCTGCGTCTACTTATAAGATGTCTATGCTTGCAATTGTAAGATATACCGGGGCTCTTTAGCGCCGCCCTAGTGGCTCCCTGGATCTCTTTCAGAGATGTGTTAAAATAGAAAAATAATTAAAAAAATATATTATTTTGTTTTAGTGTATTGTCTGTAGGACAAAACACACGACACAAACCGTCTTCATGGTTAGAAATCCCACTGTTTGTTATACATGCTTCACTGATGAGAGTAGATGGCAAGCACCGTTTTGTCCTACTAATTTCAGCGATCCTTGAACTCATCGTAGCTTGTTTACATGTACAACTTTCTCCGATGCTGCCACAGAAAGACGTGTTTCAAGCCACTCCTTCTTTGTCTCATTTTGTACACCGTTTTATGCTGTGCGGGAATGCACAAAGGTGAGCTTTGTTGATGTTATTAATTTGCTGGAGTGCTTATCAAGCATATTTGGTCAGTGCATGACTGCAAGCTAATCGATGCTATTTAGGCTAGCTGTTTTGTACATATTGCATCATTATGCCTCGTTTGTAGGTATATTTGAGCTAATTTATTTTCCTTTACTTATGTCCTCTTTGTATTTAATTTATATTTGCATGTCTCATGACACATTATCTATATGTAATATTGGCTGCATTTGTAATAGTTGTTTGTGTGCCATGTTGTTCCAGACCACAGCAAACGTTACCCAGCTTGCAAAAATATTAGTAAATCCATTAGAAGAAGACAGCCTGCCGTTTCCTTTAACTTGGACGCACACATCTGTACCTTTTGACCATTCTGAGCTAGTAATTTCCAGAAGTTATCTCATACTGTGAGAAGCCTCTATTTTACTAATGATTTCCAATGTTGCAAAAATGTGTAGAATAAAAATTTAAATACAACATTTCTGTCAACAAAGATTTGCGTCAGCCTTTGATAGTAGGCTACGTCATGTGTTGTCTTCATTATAACACTTATATAAGGCTTTTAAAGTCGTTTTGATAGTAGGTTAATATAAACACTTACATCATTTGTTGTCTTCATTATAACACTTACGTATATAAGACTTTTAAAGTAATTTTGATAGTAGGCTAATATAGACACTTACATCATGTGTTGCCTTCATTATAACACTTATATAACGCTTTTACATTTTTGCGGCTCTAGACTGATTTTTTTTGTTGATTTTTTTGGTCCAATATGGCTCTTTCTACATTTTGGGTTGCCGACCCCTCTGCTACTCCAACAGTGTCAACAATCCTGCATTTACGAAGATCTGAAATTCCTACACAGAGAGATCATTTAACAATAATGCATATTTATTATTGTAGAAAATTGTAGCGGTGTACACTTGTACTGCATAATACCTGGAGCTGTTTATAATATTAACAGGAGGGGATTTATGGCTCTTTGTACGTGAGGAGTCGTTGCTTTTAAAGAGCTGTTCAGGAGACTGGCTCATAGTTTTTCTTTGTCAGAGGTTACTCAACTTTAACATGGATTCGGATAAATCTAATTCATACCAGTTTGTACTCTATTTGTGGAAAATATGTGAAGATAATGATTACATGGGCATGTGTTTTCATTGTAAACATTCCATATAGTAATACCCAGTGGCGGGCCATGCGTTTCTCACCTAGGTCTTCAGTGATGTCCTACTTAGTCCAACGTCACCTCTCAAAATATCGTAACTAATGTCACCACATGGACACGGCTGGAGATACTATACAAAAACACACTTGCACACTACTGTACATTGAATCCCCTCAACAGTGTACAAATGGGTCTATTTTTCGGCGCATTTAACATTCAATAAACCCACGATTAAAACATATCTTACGTGGTGCTGTCAAAATTAAAATAATTTTATAAAACATGAAAAAATAAAGTATTAAAATATTTGAACTCACAATTGTAGCACCCATCCGACGCCGTATAAGCCAGTGGTACCGCTCGTAGTCGGATGATTCATGTGAAAGTGGCGGGCAAACCATTTCACCGCTGACCTCGTCTCATAAGATGTAGTTTCTCTTTAAATATCCTTCTTGAAAATGGCTTTGCAAATATATATCTGCCACCTAATCAACATTTTGCTCTCCTTCTTTGTGGGTTAAAAAAGTGAGTACCGGTGAGTTTTCTGTGGCTTTCTATGGCTCCGGTGCCACTTCCTGTTTTCGCAACTTGTGATTGGATACTCACTTGGAACTCCCAAGTGAATATCCAATCACAGGACACGTGAATGTCACGTTCAGCTAGAAGGCTTTACTGACAACAACTCGTGATCTGATTGGCTATCGCAATTATCTATCAACTGTATGTGTCCGTTCACTTACAGTGCACAGACGCCCACATTGTGGATTCTGAAGGCCCAGGCAGATTTCGTACAGCATGGCAACATAAGCTAGCTGAATTCTGATTGGATAAAAACTCTAACCTAAAAACAACAGCGCTGGAAGGAGCATAACATGACATGAAGAGAATATGAATACTTTTAGATATTTAGGGAAAATAAATAAAAAAAATACTTTTATCTTTAATTAGGATCATGATTTCTGGTTATGTTAGGCCAGCAGAGAAGGCCTTGCTGGCCCTGACAGCCCACCACTGGTAATACCTTATTGCGATGCTTTGACAGTGAAATCACTATTTTGAATTGTTCCTCGCCTAAAAATAACTGTGTGGCACATTCAAAACTAGACAGGCTGCAGATTGCTTCAGTGCAAATTACAACGTTACTGCACCTTTTCACACAAGAGCATTATAGCAGTATAAAAAAAAATAGCCTGCACATAATACATGAATACATCCATCTATCCATCCATTTTCTACCGCTTGTCCCTTTACATGAATAGGAATGAAATAATATAAAAACAGGATAGGCTCCAGCACCCCCCGCAACCCCGAAAGGGAGAAGCGTTAGAAAATGGATGAATGGATGGACAACTATAGTAAAAATTAAGAAACTATATAATTGTCAATGCAAAATTGCATCCAAATGCATCCAAAATGTTGCTACATTTCCTTTGAATGTATATCATTTAGTGTTTTTATTTTTTCTCATTGTGGCTCTAGTCCAGTTAGTTGGCGCAAACAAATATGAAGGCAAACACAAATGGCTGGAAACTGCAAATCGGTACGTGTCGTTTACTTAAAAGACCCGTTCAAAAGACCTGAGTCGCTCACGAACGTCACATCTTTCAAATTTACCTCGGGGGAAAAAAGCACATTATGCATTACAGCCAAAATATACATGTTAAACTGAGAACATGCAAACCTGGTGCATGTCTATCACAGTCCATGTATGAGGCAGACACTTTGATGCACAATTACTCCATTCAAATCTTATCTACTGTCTATTGTTTTTCAATCAAATTAATAACAGTGCAGTGAATTAAAAATCCCAATTGAATATCATTAATTTTTAATTTACATTAATTATCTTTTATTTTAAAGAAGGGAATTAATATGCGATGTTTATTACATTTAACATCTTGTTAATTTTAGCAAACAACTGTTTTTTTGTCTTTTTTGCTGTGGCGTAAAGAAAACGTTTTGAAACGGCATGTAGAAAAGCAATATAAAATGCAACATGTCGGTCATGAAGTTTGCACATTGATCTTCTTTTGCTTTATTTCGGACCTGTTTTATTGTCACTTTTGTATTGTTTTTTTTTTTTTTTTTTTTTTACATGTAATTCTGCCTGTGCTTCAGAGTGTCATAGTGGGACTTTATTGTCCACTTGACTGTCAGCATGTTGTCCATAATGCAGTGCAGGTTGTGCAACAACAAGTAGTAAATCTAGTAAGTGGAGGTACTTAAACTCAGTATTGTTAACACGTTAAAGATCAAGGACGCGCAGAGTGCTTGTTTTGTAATGCAAAATATTCCATCTGCATAAGTTCTTGGTCTGCTACTCACTGCGTTGTTTTGATTAGCTTTCTTACATGCAGCAGTTGCTGTATAACTGCTACACATATCCTTAGCACAATCCATAACAATTTGTTGAGAAACTGTTTAAAAGTATAGATGTGTTGTATATCTTTTTTTGTATATTATTGTAGCTATTCATCCTGACTTCCTCACAAAAAAAATCAGCCCCAATTGTTTTATGAATTTTTGTTTCGTAGGCTAAAGTGTTTTTTATATTGTTAATTGTTAATGTTGCTGATCAGTTTTATTTGTTTATTATTTATTGAGTTTATTAATTTTGTGTCATATTTGGTCAAAATAGTTTAATTAAGGAATACGTTGTTTATTTATTTCAGGCACATTGATGGACTTTGAACCTTTTCTGTTACAGACTGAAAAACAATGTTAAAATTGTTGTTGTTTTTTGTAAGTTGACCTATATTTCTTTCTTTTTGTTGTTTTAATGTTAATAAGGATACAATGTTATGCATGGATGTATTTATAATTTTTTTTATAGAGTTACAGAAAATAAGTTATAAGCAGTCCCCTAAGCTAATCATAATTGCATCCAGTACTGCAAATACACTGAGCTTATTAGTGTTTTAAGTATCTTTATCACTGGAGGACAAGGCTAAACATGTTACACACTGGGAGCAAGCCAGCAGGAATCATGCTAATAGCTAAGCTAACGACTGAGCTAGTTTGGAACAACACCAAGAAATAAGTGCTTAGTGAAATTTAAGAAGTGTAGAGGAAACCACGTTACAGCAGAAAATAAGCTGTTATGAACAGGACATTAACAAGTAGATTAGTAAGAGTCCATAGAGAGGATGTTCGCATTGTCACGGTCAGTACACAACATGGAAGAGGAGGACAGATTTATTCATAAATTTGTGCTGTCGATACCAAAGGTAGTATCATTATATGACCGATACTAAAATGATTATAGATTGATATTTTTATTTCCCCAAAATCATTGTGTTGTTTTTTTGTTGTTAATGTTTACAAACTTGGGGAATTATGCCCTACAAAAAGATTGACTTGGAGGAAAAAAACTAGAGAATTTAAAGTTAAAGTACCAATGATTGTCGCACACACACTAGGTGTGGTGAAATTTGTCCTCTGCATTTGACCCGTCTCCTTGTTCACCCCCTGGGAGGTGAGGGGAGCAGTGGGCAGCAGCGGTGCCCGCGCCCGGGAATCAAATAGTAGTAGTTTGTAATTTTGGTTTAATTATTGTGAACTATTGTTTTGGTTTTGTTTTATTTCACTAATTTTAAATTGAAAGATTTACTGTTAATACATGTGGTCAGTATTGGTATCGGCCGATCTCACTCATGGATGATTGGTATCAGAATCGGCAGCATAAAACCCGAATCGGAACATCCCTAATTTTTTACCATTCAGGTTAATATGGCGTCATGTAACTGTCCATGTACTGGAATCATAACAACACTGTCCGTCTGTTTAGCTTCATATATTTTCATATTGTAACAAATCTGGCCCAAAACTTTTGCACAGGACTGTAAAATATAACAATCACATTTGAACATTTTGGAATTCTAATTGTTATTAAAGCAATTTTTACAATGAGCCATGGGATAATGTAATGTCACAGAGATGTAACGTGGTTGCGGGTTCTCCCCTTTCTAGTTAATTCCACACATTCATTTCCAGCCTAGAGTGGCTACAGGAAGCCCTGCAGCAACAATGAAGCGGCAGTGCACTGAGTCCGGGCTATGGAGGGGGTATCGCTCCTTCCTTTTGGACATTCCGTTCCCGCTGTGCTCTGTGCTTCCGTCTGCTCCAGAAAGAGAGTTTCCCAGGCTCATGTCCACTTTTCAGAAGCATGCGAGTGTTGCCAGGGGACAAGGCAAAAGAAGGAAGCATCCCTGGTCCGTGTATTGCTCAGCACAGACTTGAGGCAGGGGTTTTAAACTCGCCGCCCATTTGCGGTACGCTACTCAATTTCTTAGTTGAGTGTAAATGCGGACCACTCGGCTTGCACGCAGTTAGAGATGTCTCTGAACGATGTGTTTGGTAGTTTGTCTTTTCAATAGTGGGCCATTTGTGACATCACAAATTGACAGATGTACTTTTGTGCTGTCGGCCAGCCTCCTCCCCAGTGTACATTTTTAAAAGATTAACTAGGATACTTTTGGATCAGGTGGGGTGTGGTTACATAGGCACCGATCTATATTTCTGCCAGTGGTGTGTGTGTATTAGTGTTGTCCCGATACCAATATTTTGGTACCGGTACAAAAAGTATTTTGGTAGTTTTCAGTACTTTTCTAAATAAAAGGTACCACAAAAAATGTAATTATTGGCTTTATTTTAACAAAAAAATCTTAGGGTACATTCAACATATGTTTCTTATTGCAAGTTTGTCCTTAAATAAAATAAAATAGTGAACATACTACTAAAAGACAAGTTGTCTTGTAAGTAAACAAAAAAAGGCTCCTGATTTAGCTGCTACATATGCAGTAACATATTGTGTCATTTATCATTCTATTATTTTGTCAAAATTATGAGGGACAAGCAGTAGAAAATTATTTTTTAATCTACTTGTTAATTTACTGTTAATATCTGCTTACTTTCTGTTTCAACATGTTCTATCTACACCTTCCATCTTCTTCCGCTTATCCGAGGTCGGGTCGCGGGGGCAGCAGCCTAAGCAGGGAAGCCCAGACTTCTATGTATTGAATGAATAGAGAATCCTTTTGAATCGGGAAAAATCGTTTTTGAATCGAATCGTGGGACACCCAAAGATTCACAGCCCTCGTATCCATCCATCCATCCATCCATCTTCTTCCGCTTATCCGAGGTCGGGTCGCGGGGGCAGCAGCCTAAGCAGGGAAGCCCAGACTTCCCTCTCCCCAGCCACTTCGTCCAGCTCCTCCCGGGGGATCCCGAGGCGTTCCCAGGCCAGCCGGGAGAGATAGTCTTCCCAACGTGTCCTGGGTCTTCCCCGTGGCCTCCTACTGCTCGGACGTGCCCGAAACACCTCCCTAGGGAGGCGTTCGGGTGGCATCCTGACCAGATGCCCGAACCACCTCATCTGGCTCCTCTCTGTGGAGGAGCAGCGGCTTTACTTTGAGCTCCTCCCGGATGACAGAGCTTCTCACCCTATCTCTAAGGGAGAGCCCCGCCACCCGGCGGAGGAAACTAATTTCGGCCGCTTGTACCCGTGATCTTGTCCTTTCGGTCATGACCCAAAGCTCATGACCATAGGTGAGGATGGGAACGTAGATCGACCGGTAAATTGAGAGCTTTGCCTTCCGGCTCAGCTCTTTCTTCACTACAACGGATCGATACAGCGTCCGCATTACTGAAGACGCCTCACCCACCCGCCTGTCGACCTCACAATCCACTGTTCCCAGGGTCGCTTCACACTCTGCTGCGAACCGATGAAGTGAGAGCTGAAGATCCTGGCCAGATGAAGCCATCAGGACCACATCATCTGCAAATAGCAGAGACCTAATCCTGCAGCCACCAAACCAGATACCCTCAACGCCCTGACTGCGCCTAGAA
>NC_084561.2:24626323-24708823 GCF_033978685.3 Nerophis lumbriciformis | reverse complement strand
CTTAGAGAAAATATAAAAATACAGTGTTGCATATTGATATTTATCTGTTTCTATATATATTTATTGTGAGAAATCATTAAGATGATCAGTGTTTCCACAAAGATAAATATCATTAATTATTAATAATAACATAGAGTTAAAGGTAAATTGAGCAAATTGGCTATTTCTGACAATTTATTTAAGTGTGTATCAAACTGGTAGCCCCTGCGATGAGATGGCGACTTGTCCAGGGTGTACCCCGCCTTCCGCCCGATTGTAGCTGAGATAGGCTCCAGCGCCCCCCGCGACCCCAAAGGGAATAAGCGGTAGAAAATGGATGGATGGAAACTGGTAGCCCTTCGCAATAATCAGTACCCAAGTAGTAGCTCTTGGTTTCAAAAAGGTTGGTGACCTCTGGGTTAGAGTGTCCGCCCTGAGGTCGGTAGGTTGTGAGTTCAAACCCCGGTCGAGTCATACCAAAGACTATAAAAATGGGACCCATTACCTCCCTGCTTGGCACTCAGCATCAAGGGTTAGAATTGGGGGTTAAATCACCAAAAATGATTCCTGGGTGCGGCCACCGCTGCTGCTCACTGCTCCCCTCATCTCCCAGGGGGTGATCAAGGGTGATGGGTCAAATGCAGAGAAATATTTCGCAACACCTAGTGTGTGTGACAATCATGGGTACTTTAACTTTAACTACAGTATTTATTTTTGTTGTATAATTTTTTAAGTATGTCCCACCAACATTATAAATATTGATCATAATTCATTGATTACTTAATCGTCGGGACAAGTCCAATGAATAAAATGTAATCAATACGTTATTTTAAGAAAATGTTCATCTCATAAGGACACGTGCTATCTTTAATTCTTGAATATAATGTCAATGATATCCATATATATTTATAAAAAATTAAACAGATACACTAAAACTATCCTTTGCAAAAGGGTATAGAGTTCAGTTTCAGTTTATGTCGAACATGCATACGATACAATGTAATGCGTCACATATTTCCAGTTGTTTCATTACAGCACGTCCGAAAAGGAGTAGGAAGAAGCAGAGCTTATTTAATCCTACCCCTTTTCATTCCGTAGCAATTTTATCCAATTTCCTTGTTCTCTGTTACAGAACAGTGAATAAATAAATAATAAATGAATACCGGTAATATACCATAGTAAACAAATAAACAAATATACAATACGAAGGTCCTGAGTAGTCTTGGGTTCAATCCCGGGCTCAGGATCTTTCTGTGTGGAGTTTGCATGTTCTCCCCGTGACTGCGTGGGTTCCCTCCGGGTACTCCGGCTTCCTCCCACCTCCAAAAACATGCACCTGGGGATAGGTTGATTGGCAACACTAAATTGGCCCTAGTGTGTGAATGTGAGTGTGACTTGTCCAGGGTGTACCCCGCCTTCCGCCCGACTGTAGCTGAGATAGGCTCCAGCGCCCCCCGCAACCCCAAAGGGAATAAGCGGTAGAAAATGGATGGATGGATAAATACAGTTGTGGTCAAAAGTTTACATACACTTGTAAAGAACATAATGTCATGGCTGTCCTGAGTTTCCAATCATTTCTACAACTCTTATTTTTTTGTGATAGAGTGATTGGAGCACATAGTTGTTAGTCACAAAAACATTCATGAAGTTTGTTTCTTTTTTGAATTTATTATGGGTCTACTGAAAATGTGACCAAATCTGCTGGGTCAAAAGTATACATACAACAATGTTAATATTTGGTTACATGTCCCTTGGCAAGTTTCACTGCAATGAGGCGCTTTCTGGCAAGCTTCTGGTTGAATTTTTGACCACTCTTCTTGACAAAATTGGTGCAGTTCAGCTAAATGTCTTGGTTTTCTGACATGGACTTTTTTCTTCAGCATTGTCCACATCGTCCACAAGTCAGGACTTTGGGAAGGCCATTCTAAAACCTTAACTCTAGTCTGATTTCGCCATTCTTTTACCTCTTTTGACGTGTGTTTGGGGTCAGTGTCCTGTTGGAACACCCAACTGTGCCCAAGGCCCAACCTCCGGGCAGATGATTTTAGGTTGTCCTGAAGAATTTGGAGGTTGTTCTCCTTTTTCAGTGTCCCATTTACTCTCTGTAAAGCACCAGTTCCATTGGCAGCAAACAGGCCCAGAGCATAATACTACCACCACCATGCTTGGTGGTAGGTGGTGTTCCTGGGATTAAACACCTCACCTTTTCTCCTCCAAACATATTGCTGAGTATTGTGGCCAAACCGCTCAATTTTTGTTTCATCTGACATCACATGGACAAAGATAAGACCTTCTGTAGGAAAGTTCTGTGGTCTGGACTGTAAATAATCTTTATCTCAAAAGAAAAAAGAAAAAAAGGGTTCAAGATGTTCATCATAATTCTTGTTCTGTGTACTTTGTGAACACTTGTAGTTTGAACAGTCTCTTAAACTGAATCATATTGGTGCTTTGTTTGATTTCTTTGGTTAATCCGTTCCATAATTTTATTCCACATACAGATATGCTAAAGGTTTTAAGTTTTGTACGAGCATACAAATGTTTTGCATTTGATTTTCCTCTAAGGTTATATTGCTCCTTTTTTGTTGAGAA
The DNA here is from genome assembly GCF_033978685.3 of Nerophis lumbriciformis. Taxonomy (NCBI): domain Eukaryota; kingdom Metazoa; phylum Chordata; class Actinopteri; order Syngnathiformes; family Syngnathidae; genus Nerophis; species Nerophis lumbriciformis. Next base: position 24,706,255 of record NC_084561.2, on the reverse strand, counting down.
GAACTGTTGTACATTCTTGGGTAGCAGTTTATAGTTTGCTTTGTACATAATTTTAGCTGTTTGCAAATGCACCAAATTGTTGAATTTCAATATTTTTGATTCAATAAATAAAGGGTTTGTATGTTCTCTATATACCACATTATGTGGAACCACGATTTATGAACTTAACAGGTTTTTGAGCAGGGTTCGTTAATAGAGAAGCTTGTATATCGAAGCAAACTTCTCCATAAGAAACAATGTAAATATGAATAATGTGTTCCAGCCTTGACAAAAGTCCATATTTTAGTAAAAGTTTGTACACTTTGAACACAACATAAAGCGCTATACAGTACTGTATATTAAACAAACATAACACATGGGTGATGATCAACTTTCTATTTAATAACAAATGTAAAACAAAAGCTAAATCCACTGTCACTAGCCCTGTGGTGCTCTCAGTTTGAAATCACAACAATCCTCAACTTTAAAAGCCAGGTGGCTACAATGATTAGGAATAAAAAATACAATCTACCTTATTGTTGGTTTATTTTCTTTGCTTGCAGCTGAAGAAAGGGAGAGTAGGAAAGCAGTGTCGACAACGCTGTGGATACTGAATGTTTCAAATCACACATCGCTTGTGCATTGCTTTCTTTACACTCATATTGAGCTAGCAAAACTAGGAAAAATGCTGTAAAAAAATGCTAAATAACACTTAAAAGGCACACTAAGGAGCACTTAGCACAGTAGCTAAGAGCAGAACTATAGCTCGGTTGGTAGAGCGGCCGTGCCAGCAACTTGAGGGTTGCAGGTTCGATCCCCGCTTCCGCCATTCTAGTCACTGCTGTTGTGTCCTTGGGCAAGACACTTTACCCACCTGCTCCCAGTGCCACCCACACTGGTTTAAATGTAACTTAGATATTGGGTTGGTAAAGCGCTTTGAGTCACTAGAGAAAAGCGCTATATAAATATAATTCACTTCACTTCACAACTGCTATTCTGACTGAATGAGCACCGTAGATCGATAAGCTCGCTCACAATGGATGTGCTGCCGAGCACAAAATGGTAGATGAAACGTTCTTACACTAAGACAAGGTTTGTAAAACAAAGCATATTTTTTATTTGGTTCATAAATCGAAACGTTGTTATGAGGGGTTGGTAAATCAAGGTTTCACTGTACAGAGAATGTAGTACCGGTATATGCGATATTTCAAAAATGATTTTAGATCAGAACTGACACAATACAACTAGCTCAAAGAACCTTCCAAAATAATATTCTAACATGTGAGATGTGACTAGTTCCGTCAGGCGTAAAAACCTCGCTGCAGAGTCAGCCTGTCTTCTTGGATGAATGTTCATGTGGAGCACAAGGCGCTCAATGAACGAGGTTGGCGGATTGTGACTGACATGGGTGGGTGGGGGGGAGGTTCTTGGTGTCAGATGTCTGTCTTGCTAGCCAGGCTTACCAAACGGGCTGTGCTAAGTGTAAACACCACATTTTGCCGCATCCATCTGGACTAGACAGGGAGATACGGTATGCAGACAGTTGGGACAATTCTATCCTTTTAACATTGTGAGGGCAGTTTGGACAAGGCCCTTTTCCTTTTCAGCACGTGTGGCCCAGTGCACAAAATACTACGATCTGGAAAAGGAACGATTAGGTGGGTGTGATGTGGAGGAACATGGCTTGGATGGACTGAAACAGAGATTGTTAGGAGTAATGGTGAAAGTTAACATTTTAACTCATGCGATTAATCACAAAATATTATTGTATTAATCATGTCTAAATAAAAATTGAGGGCCTAATACAGGGGTCGGCAGCCAAAAATGTTGAAAGAGCCATATTGGACCAATAATACAAAAAACTAATCTGTCTCGAGCCGCAAAAAAATAAAAAACTGTATATAAGTGTTATAATGAAGGCAACACATGATGTAAGTGTCTATATTAGCTATAACAGCCTACTATCAAAATGACTATGTGTCGCAGGCTGAAGCAAATCTTCGTTGACAGAAATGTTGAAATGTAATATTTATTCTACACATTTTTACAATATTAGAAACCATTAGTAAATCAGTGGCTACTCAGAAGGTGAGATAACTCCTGGAAATTACTGGCTTTTAATAGCCAAAGGTATAGATGTGTGTCCAAGTTAAAGGAAACAGCAGGCGGTCTTCTTTTAATACATTCATTACAATCTTTGGCAAACTAGATAATGTTTGCTGTGGCCTGGAACAACATGGCACACAAACAACTATCTCCAATGTAGCCAATATCACATACAGATAATGTGTCATGAGACATGCAAAACTAAATTATATACAAAGAGGATCAAAGTAAAGGATATTACATGAGCTCAAATATAGCTACAAATGAGGCATAATGATGCAAAATGTTGATACAGCTAGCCTAAATAGCATGTTAGCATTGATTAGCCTGCAGTCATGCACTGATCAAATATGCCTGGTTCGCACTCCAACAAGTCAATAACATCAACAAAGCTCACCTTTGTGCATTCACGCACAGCATAGAATGTTTGGTGGACAAAATGAGACAAAGAAGGAGTGGAAGATTTTACATGTAAACAAACTGTTGCGTCACAGTCCACGCTATGGTGAGTTCAAGAACCGCTGAAATGAGTAGGACAAAACGATGTTCACCAAATACTCTCATCAATGAAGCATAAACACAAACATATTAAACAGTGGCCTTTCTAACAATTGGGAACGTTTGTGTCATGTTTGTCCTCAAACAAAAAACATACTAAAACCAAAAAAATATTTCCCCCCCATCTTTTTCTATTTTCAATCCTTTTTTAAAAAAGGATCCAGGGACCCACTAGGGCGGCACTAAAAAGTCGCGGGTTGCTGACCCCCGACCTAATCTGATAAAGGTTTGCGTGTAATAAAGCACGTGCAAACCTGATACCACATGCAAAGCTGATCTAATAAACGTGTCCACGGAGGATTGCGTCTCTTTAGTCAGCAGAATAAGGAGCACAATCCATTTACCGTGTTTGTCGTCATGAATATGCAGAATATATGCTGATCATCAGAACGTCTATATTACTGGGAGAGTCATTCAGCACACGCAGTTTGATTTATTAGGAATACAACTCAACTGCGAACGCTATTTATTTATTAGCACGTCTGAAAAGTTAGTGCAAATGTTTGACCATTTGAACATTTGACCAGTAGAGGGTGATTAAGCTACACCTTAGGTTTAATTGGGATGAGCCACGTGTCCAATGTTTGATGTGGATGTTGTCTATTTTGTATATATGTAAACATCTGTAGTTTATTGTGTGAATGTATTAACACTAAACCTTTTGTTTTATTTATGTAAAATACTCAATGGACATTATAGTTTTGTAATGTTAATTCTATGTTTATATTTTCAGTCTTATAAACCTAAATTAAGGAAGAAGTGTAAAGAAATACAACTAAGGAAGGAGAAACATCAGTCCTAAACAAAACTTCTGGAGCTTCTGTTTCTTCATGCTGTTAACTATCTGTACACGCCGGAAACGAGTAGCGAGGGTCGAATAATTAATTAATTGACAGTGCAGTGTGAAAGCCAATGTGTTTATTTTGTAATTAAGTAAACACGGTCTCATAGGAATATAACCTGCAGAGACACTTTCTGATGAAGCATCCACATTTCGATGGAGGGCTCCTAAGCCCTTGGGCTTTTGAAACTGCAGTTCTCTTCATTGTGTAGTTGAATAGCTCTGATATATGGACTGTCAAAAAACCCAAACATATATCAGACATATTGTCTATTCAGCAATGTAAAAAGTGGTTTCAATGTAGATGCACAGCAGGACTGCTTTTAAAATGCCCCAAAAAGTGGTACATGTTTGAAAACATAGCAAAACGCCACAGGTAGGATCATAATAAGATGAATATGCACATTGCGCAGTAAATGATAGTGTTTCCGTAGTGAAAGATCCATATAGTACACGCAAAATCCTAATTTAAATAAGGTGGTCTGCACCACTTTTCAATTGCGCATGCAGTCTTAGTAAATCAGACGCAACACACCCACGAATAGTACATGCAATTTTATTGTTTGCACACACTGTTTAGCGCATGGTATTTGGATCTTAGTAAATCAGGCCCTAATTGTGCAATTTATTTTGACTGCACATGCTCCTTTTACCTTGACCACAAATGGTTTCCTGAAAGTGCATAATTTACTTCAAAATACACTTTGACGGTACTTTAGATCAATGTTTTTCAACCACTGTGCCGCGGCACACTAGTGTGCCGTCAGATACAGTCTGGTGTGCTGTGGGAGATGATCTGATTTCACCTATTTGGGTTAAAAATATTTTTTGCAAACCAGTAATTATAGTCTGCAAATGATGTGTTGTTGTTGAGTGTCGGTGCTGTCTCGAGCTCGGCAGAGTAACCGTGTAATACTCTTCCATATCAGTAGGTGGCAGCAGGTAGCTAATTGCTTTGTAGATGTCGGAAACAGCGGGAGGCAACGTGCAGATAAAAAGGTGTCTAATGCTTAAACCAAAAATAAACAAAAGGTGAGTGCCCCTAAGAAAAGGCATTGAAACTTAGCGAAGGCTATGCAGAACGAAACTAAAACTGTACTGGCTACAAAATAAACAAAAACAGAATGCTGGACGACAGCAAAGACTTACTGTGGAGCAAAGATGGCGTCCACAATGTACATCCGAACATGACATGACAATCAACAATGTCCCCACAAAGAAGGATAAAAACAAAGTAAATGCGGGAAATATTGCTCAAAGGAAGACACGAAACTGCTACAGGAAAATACCAACAAAATAGGAGCGCAAGACAAGAACTAAAACACTACACACAGGAAAACAGCAAAAAAGTCCAAATAAGTCAGGGTGTGATGTGACAGGTGGTGACAGTACACCTACTTTGAGACAAGAGCTATAGTGATGCATGCTTGGTTATGCTTTAAAGTCATATCCAACAATTGCGACAACGACTTTTTAATGTCAATATCGGCTGCCGAGTTTCAATTTTAATGATTTCTGCTGGTGGTGTGCCTCCGCATTTTTTCAACGCAAAAAATGTGCCTTTGCTCAAAAAAGGTTGAAAAACACTGCTTTAGATAAAGCTATTAACAAGTGACTTAGTCACTAAGTATGAAAGTGCAAACAGAGTGTATTTCTTTTGGGCGAGTTAATTTTTTTTTATAGCCATTGGCTAGTTAACCCTTGGCTCTCTCTATGTACAAGTTCTGTCAGAAAAGTTTCATGGCCAGTGTCACTGGTGAAATGTTTCAAATCCAAATTGTTTTCTTTGAAAAGTACTCCTCCTGGAGTCTTAACGCACTTCCCCAGCCTTCTTTGCGTCCTTCATTTGTGCACTCTATGACTGATTCTTTCTGGAGACCTACGCAGCTCCATTTTCACGGCCAACTTGAAGTATTTTACTTCTTTAAATCGCCCGAGATCAGTGTTTCTTAACCATAGGGCCCATTGCTGGGCCGTGAGCGCCTCCTAGAGGGCCGCCAAAATATATATGTTTCTCAGCTGTGGTCTGTATGGGCCGCAGGGGTTCTCAGTTGTAATACACTTTTCCACCACTTGAGGCAGTAATGACAATCTCAAACAAACAGAAGAAGTCTGCAGTTAAACTCAGAGAAGTTTCTCAAGTGCCAAAAATATGACTTAAGTGGTGAAGCTGCATTTTCATTTGCACTTTATTTGCACTTTGTTTTTATTTAGTCCAGAAACATTTAGTTTACTTATTTTGGCACAACATCATTATGTGTAAGTTTTTTTTTTTGTCAGTTATTGATTAATCCCTTCGTTTGCTGTATATTTAGTACTTAGTACTTATTTTTCTAACCAGTCTGACCGAAGCCTAAGGTTTATGTGTTAAATAAACAATCATCTTCGTGATTAACGCATGGTTTCATATAATTTGACAAGGTAGTAAACTGTAAGTAGGTTAGGTATAATCATTGAATATGATTAAAACCAAGAGTAAGATTACTAATTCAGTGTCAATATTTGAGTGGAAAAGTTTGGCCCCGAGGTCAAAAAGGTTAAGATCCCCTGCCCTAGATGACCCTCCTGAAATCACACCTCGCCAGGTCGGGATGGTGATGCTCCAGATGTTTTTTTCGTTGTCATGGTGAAGCAGCCACCAGTTGTCCTGCCACATCTCTCGCCTCTTCTCGTCAATCTGAATGAAGCAAAGGACGCAGGATTTTGTTTTGGAGACGTGCTGGTTGATTGTGTCAAGAAATCGCAGTAGATGATGCCCCTCATTTTGAAGAATTGTATTAACAGTCCTGGAACTTTTCTGACATATAGAAAAATCAGAGAAGGGATTAATTTTGTAGTAAAAAGATAATGAGACAGTTTCAGAGTGTTTGTCCTTTATGTAAATGTCTACATCTGTGTCTTAGGCCTACATCTCTGCTGCACACTCTTCTCAATAGATATTCTGTCAGCTAATTTCCATAATGGCTTGCATGGGCATGGCTTCTGCTTGGGACTCTAATTATGCCAGCTACTGTGAAGTGTTATAACTTGTACACACAGCAAACTGTGCAACTGCTCCTTCAGGATCTGATACAAATGAAATCCCTGCGCAAAGATACAATGTAGACTGAATGGCTTCCTGAGCAGAAAATACACTCACCCTCCTGATGGGTTTGTGTGTGTGCAGTAATGTGAGCTGGGTCTGTCTGCATGCATGAGTAAATGTGAGTGTCTCCCTCTCATAGTCATTCACCTGTGTAGCGTGAAGTATACTGGACCAAAAGCGCAATTCACTTCATGGACAACGTGTGTGACGATAAAACTTATTTAGCAAAATAAGCTTTGAATGGCTTCTTGTTTAGTTTGCAGTTGCATGTTGTTGTTTTGACCACAAATGCTGTGCTCTAAAGTGACCTTTGGTTGCTGTCCAGTCCTCGACTAGGAGCAGCCAGCAGAAAGAAGCAAAGACATTTCTGGTAGACTACAAACACAAAACACATCTGTCGTACAATTTCAGGTTTTACAATAAAGTACACACAACTCGTAACATTCAAAGACAAGAAAGCTTGATTAGATGTTGCCCCCCAAAAGTCTATGGCTATATTCATACAGCAAATCATTTCCTATTTTTTCATGTATCAGACTTTTTTACATCAGTGTGAACAGTAGAAAGTCAAAAACCCAACAGATCCGACCCAGGCCTGTGCTAAGAAAAATAAATTTTTTAGTAAGTACTAAAAACACAACTGTGGATAAGTGTACACAGCCAAGCCATGAAGCAGGTAAAACACACATTTTTTTAAAGATAAAACACAAATTGTAGGAATTCATTGTACCCCCGCCTTCCGCCCGAATGCAGCTGATATAGGCTCCAGGGCCCCCCACCTCCGCGACCCCGAAAGGGACAAACGGGTAGAAAATGGATGGATGGGTGTAGTCATTTCACTTGCATTAGTTGACGCTAATTGGGCAGTTTTAACTTCGCTAATATTTGGCATCAAGCCAAGCAGCTGTGTACGCATCTACGTATCTACATGTGCATAACAGGGGCGCTGGTTAACTCATGAGAGTAGTGTAAGTGTGTTTACGAGAATGGTAGCGTGTTGCCTGAGTGACGTCAGTGAGTCAGTGGGGGTGTAAAGAGACAGAGAGGTAGTGTGTGCACTGCGCAGTAGAGTGATGAACAGGTCCGGTTGTGTCCTGCAAAACTAATAATAGCAACCAGATTGTCATGAATCGGCGGCCTCAAATTTTTTACGGAAAGCGGAAAGTGGAACCCCTTCACTTTACCCATTGCCGGGTAAAGTGAAGGGTGTTAACCCTGACGAAAACATCCGCCCTGGAAGGAACGTCTGCCCTGTGCTTCTCGACTATGGCCAACATTATTACCTGTCACTCTTTATAACTTCTTGTGCAGATCTGAATGCTTATTATTTAAATGTTTGCCTACGTTTTAAGAAAAGTTGGTAATACTAATCGCCACGTTGCGAGGCGTGTCTTAAAGCAGCTCTTGCAGCGTGGCGCCTCCCTGTTTAAAGCGTTACTTCTATTGATAGTTTTGAAGCCCAAATACTTCCATATTGCGCGTCACGCACCCTTACCAGTAGAAATGTGGTATTTTGCCATTCTTCCTCTCCAAGATTTTATTGTTTGTATGCCCTTTGTGTGTGCGTTTTGACACACTCAACATCATGCGCCTCGGTTCTGTAGTCACTGTCGCACAGCGGCATTCGGATGAAAGAACGGTACCGTTACTTTTCAAAGGTAGTATACTACCGATTTCAATGAATTAGTATCGTGGTACTTTATTAGTACCGGTATACCGTACAACCCTACCACAAACTATTTTATTACACCCCATTTAGTAATCATATAACAATCAAACCAACACTTAAAATTTCACCTGTAAAAGTGTTCATGGTATTTTATGATGAGTATGTATTTTTCTAGTGTCCAATGCTTTTTGAAGGCAGATAGATTTAACTGAATGCTAAAGTATGGTTATATTTACGATTATATCAATTTTCTAAACACATCTAAGCCGCTGAAAGTGAAGGCGCCTCATGGTAAATGCCATGTTTTTGTGAAACCTGTAACTTTCTTTTAGTTTTGGATACTGATTTGCTTAACCTTTTCTTTCTCCAGATATGGATGCCAATTATGGCGGAGGACTGTTGGATATGGTGAAGGGCGGAGCTGGAAAGTTCTTCAGTAACTTCAAAGACAACCTCAAGGACACGCTAAAAGACACTTCCACCAAGGTCATGCATCAGGTTGCCACGTAAGTCCCATCTGCACATACATACACAGCGGGAAAGAAATACTGATTAGATCACCTGCTGATTTAAGTTCAACTCTTTACGGAGTGTTTTATTTGATACAGAATATCAACAAACTATCCCGCAAAAAGAACATTTAATCAGAGATTAAAAATCAACTTTGTTGAGTGAAATAACTGTTTGATACCTGAGCAAACTGTGACTTAGGTCATATGTTGGGTCACCAGGGTTGCACACATTTCGAGAGGCATGTCAGTCCACTCCTCTTTACAGACACAGTATTTTTTGTGATACTTTAAGTTGCAAGCATAACTTGAGTTAGGGGTCCCATCCGCCGTCAGTTGAATAGTATTTGTCCACAGCCCACAACAAGAGATCGACACAATGCTGCCCTCCTACGACCAGAACTGAGAAAGTGAGTTCAAAGGAGAAGATGCGGCTGACCGAATCAGAGAAACAAACAATTTAAAACATGTCCTATCAGTTAGCAGTCATGGCGGCGAGTCAGTCCACATCACAAGGACATTTTTTGCCATAAAAATATGAAAAAGGCTCTATTAGACATTTTTCAGTTTGTTCTGTCTCCTGACTCAACAAACTGGATGACCAAAAATGTATCTTTTTGTACACAAACACAGCTTGCTGTCAACTCTGACCTCTGGTCAGTCACTCAAATACGTCCGTATGCAACATAAACAACGATTTCCTATTTGTTATTGTTACACGACAGAGTAGCAGCTTGTAGGAGACTCCTACAAAAGTCTACTCACCAATGCTGAACAATATTATTACGTTACTTCATGAAAATACTGTAGTTGTTTGTAGTATATGCTATTGTAATGTACAGTTTGTATTTTAAACAATATTTCCCATCAAAAAGTTTTTTTTTTCTTTTTAAAAGCATTATACATGTGAAAATTGTGGTGTTTCGGGAGGGGAAAGCACAGATTAAATTGATTTCAACTTATTTCAATGGTCGGGGCTGTCTAGAGATAGTGTTACAAGCTTTGTCATGGAATGCAATGTGCTCGTAAATTGAGGTACTACTGTACTCTCCAAAACCTGAAAGTTGTAAAGCTGTCACTTGTTGACTCAAAGCTTCAGCTCACATTGAATAAGAGTCTGGTTCGGAGACTGGCTAGGCCACTCCAGGACCGTGACTTGCTTCTTCTTTGTTGCTTTGGCCTCCATTGTCACGCTGTGAGAGATTTGTATGTACGATTCTACGGTACATGGTCTCGTTCATTGGTCAAGTTTTCCTGTAATCTTAGGAGTGAGACAACCTCCATGTTTGGCAATAGGGATTGTGTTTTTCTCATTTGACCACATAACATCTCTGAAGTATTGTGATGTTCATTGGAAAACTTCAAACAGGCCTGTACATGTGTCTTCTTGAGCATGTGGACCTTTTGGGGATAACAGGATCTCAATCCATTGTGGTGAGATGTGTTTGCAATGATTTTCTTGGGTCACAAATCCCTTGTGATCATGAACCAGCCATGTTATTCTGGGCTGATCCCCTAACTTTTATCAGAATCGTCCTTACCCCACAGAGCTTTTCAAGTTATTGAGCCAACAGTGGTCTCTTTATCACTAAGCTTTTGCTGAAGGCACAGGACTAATTTGGTTGCTTCATGGGCACATAACAAGTCTGTGTGAGTCTTGCTGGTTGGTAAGGGATTCAATACTTCATTCACTTCACAAAAACACGTTTATCTAATAATGCACCTTTCTGGATTTTTTGTTGATATCTTGTCCCTCTCTTTTGAAATAAACCTGCCAAAAAATGTACTACCCATGTCAACTGACTAATACAAAGAATATCAGAATTTTGGTGTCATCCTTTGAGTGTTTTAATACAGACTCAATGGTTATAGATGTGAACCACATCAGTTTGGATCAGGGGTACCATAGTCTGGCACAGCTTGGTCCAGTCCGTGTGTTTGTGCACTGGGACCACAAAGGGGGCTCTGTTGTTTGAATCACGCACCCACATTTCCTCTTGCTGTTGACTCAGCAAGTCTGGTGATTATTCCTTCCTCGCGTCTCCCCTTTTAAACCTGCACTCCCCTGTCCTCTAGCTTGTTTCTTGTTGTTTTCAGCTGTGTTGCTCGCCGGTTCGCTATATGTCGCTCCTCCCCGGGGCTGAATTATTCATGGTAGCTTATTGTGCCAAATGGTCAGTGCACTGCTTCAGTACAGAAGGTTTCATTTCATTGCTCCTGTGTGTATTGCATGTCTGTTCAATGTATATACAGCACGCGTGTAGGAGGTTTGGACAATGAGGGAGGTACAGCGCTATACCAACCGGCAATAAATCCTGCAAAGAGAACGAGCACATGGAAAGGTCCATTCAACCGTCCATTTTCTAAACTGTGTTGGCAAATAGATGACTTATGTAATCTATAGTAAATATTAGAGGTGTGGGATAAAAATTTGCGATTCTCACGTTGTACGATTCAGAATCGATTCTCATTTCTAAAAAAACGATTTTTTTATTTTTATTTTTTTATTTTATTTTATTTTATTTTTTTAATTAATCAATCCAACAAAACAATACACAGCAATACCATAACAATGCAATCCAATTCCAAAACCAAACCCGACCCAGCAACACTCAGAACTGCAATAAACAGAGCAATTGAGAGGAGACACAAACACCACACAGAACAAACCAAAAGTAGTGAAACAAAAATTATATCAACAACAGTATCAATATTAGTTACAATTTCAACATAGCAGTGATTAAAAATCCCTCATTGACATTATCATTAGACATTTATAAAAAAAAAAAAAAAAAGAACAATAGTGTCATAGTGGCTTACACTTGCATCGCATCTCATAAGCTTGACAACACACTGTGTCCAATATTTTCACAAAGATAAAATAAGTCATATTTTTGGTTAATTTAATAGTTACAACAAATGTACATTATTGCAATCAGTTGATAAAACATTGTCCTTTACAATTACAAAAGCTTTTTACAAAAATCTACTACTCTGCTTGCATGTCAGCAGACTGGGGTAGATCCTGTTGAAATCCTATGTATTGAATGAATAGAGAATCCTTTTGAATCGGGAAAAATCGTTTTTGAATTGAATCGTGGGACACCCAAAGATTCACAGCCCTCGTATCCATCCATCCATCCATCCATCCATCTTCTTCTCCTTATCCGAGGTCGGGTCGTGGGGGCAGCAGCCTAAGCAGGGAAGCCCAGACTTCCCTCTCCCCAGCCACTTTGTCCAGCTCCTCCCGGGGGATCCCGAGGCGTTCCCAGGCCAGCCGGGAGAGATGGTCTTCCCCGTGGCCTCCTACCGGTCGGACGTGCCGAAAAACCTCCCTAGGGAGGCGTTCGGGTGGCATCCTGACCAGATGCCCGAACCACCTCATCTGGCTCCTCTCGATGTGGAGGAGCAGCGGCTTTACTTTGAGCTCCTCCCGGATGACAGAGCTTCTCACCCTATCTCTAAGGGAGAGCCCCGCCACCCGGCGGAGGAAACTCATTTCGGCCGTTTGTACCCGTGATCTTGTCCTTTCGGTCATGACCCAAAGCTCATGACCATAGGTGAGGATGGGAATGTAGATCGACCGGTAAATCGAGAGCTTTGCCTTCCGGCTCAGCTCCTTCTTCACCACAACGGATCGATACAGCGTCCGCATTACTGAAGACGCCGCACCGATCCGCCTGTCGATCTCACGATACACTCTTCCCTCACTCGTGAACAAGACTCCGAGGTACTTGAACTCCTCCACTTGGGGCAAGATCTCCTCCCCAACCCGGAGATGGCACTCCACCCTTTCCAGCCCTCGTAAATATGGTAATTTACTTCAATCAAAGGAATACGTATTAAATCCAGATAACCACATTGCTCCAACTGTATGAGATTAAGCACTTCATTAGCGAAACAAATCGGGTGGCGTTAAACGTGTCACTGATGCAAAATAAAGCCTGTTAATGGGGTACTCATTGACACAAAATAGCAGGCGTGTCCAAACTTGTTTTCCCGCAGAAGGCCGCATACAGAAACATCCAATTGAAAGTTAATTTAAGACAATTTTGGCATCTTAGCTTTGTGTTGTAGTTGACGAAGCAACACAAGATGGTAACATCCCAAATAACACATGCTAAATAGCGTGTGCAAACTATAAAATTGCTCGTATTATTTGTGTGTGTGTTGCGGGTGTTCTACTAAGACTGTGTGCGCAGTTGATATCAAGTGCAGACTTTGCGTATACTACTGGCTGTCACCACGGAGACACTCATTTACCTCAAAATCCATGGAGTCATGCTCCAACCTGTGGTGTTTTGCTATGTTGTGGAACATGCGACACGCGACTATAATCACATTTTATGCGTATCTGTGCCAGTTTGTACGTACTGTACCTTCCAAACATGCCATGCTGAATACACACGCAAAAACAGTGGCCGCAAACATTTTGAGGCTTGAAAAATCACATTGCGAGCGCTAAATAAGTTAATTTGCATCGCCTCCTCCCAGTATTGTGGGCAAACACGCTAAATGGATTGCGCTATCTATTATGGTCATTTAAGAGAACCAATCCTCGGCGCACAAGCTTTGTAGATCAGCTTTGTGTGTGTTTTATAAAATGTTTAATACTCTTTTCTATTATTAATCATTATTGTTATTTTTAGAAAGTGCCATGGCCCAACAAAAAGTGGAATCTACAAATACTGTAAACATATTCCTGAAAAGAGGGAACTTTTTATGTTTCAGGTACACGAAAGGGGAGCTGGACATTGCCTACATCACGTCGCGAATCATAGGTAAACAAACAGAACCACAAGTTTGACAATTCCCTGCATGAAGCATCTTATCTAGGTAATGTCAGGCACAATATTATTCACACCTTATATACTTTTTTGTAGTTGTGTTTGGAATATTGGTGAAAAAAATATAATAATATATTTCACATTCTGCCACAGCAAGTAAGTTTAGTTTTTACACCAGATGCTTTTCCTGAGTAATATAATAATAATTAGCCAGGATATTAATAATCTGTTTCCGAACTGTATTTAAATAATTATTATTTACATTTCCTTCAAACTTAAAAATCCTTAATATTTGTTGAATTCAGTGTTGAATTGAAATTGGCATATATATTAGTATACTGTGTATATGAGTAGTAATAGAATGCCTAGCAATTGTATGTCTAACATTGCAATAAAACGTAGGCATATCCACAAATAGAATAACTCTGTCTTAAATAGCCGTCAGCATTACACGCTCAGCAGTGTGGAGCAGCACCATGTCCTTCAGAGGACATAGTCAGTGAGACAACAATTTCCCTCTTTAGGCTTTTGGGAAAAATGAGGGCTCATTTGGGAATCTCCTTATTTAATAATTTTACATTTTCAATTTACTCTACTAGAAGAAAACAACAATGCTTTATTATTTGTTTTGCTGTAAACTATCCTCTCAATTATGTTATTTTTCAGTGATGACTTACCCAGCAGAGTCTGTGCAGATTGGCTACCAAAACCACGTGGAAGACATCCGATCGTTCCTTGACAGTCGCCATGCTGACCACTACACTGTCTTCAACCTGTCACAGCGCAACTACCGTGGCGCCAAATTTTCCAACAGGGTGGGTAATGCACTGCCTTATGACTAGGGATGGGTACCGAAATTCAGTTCCATAATGGCACTGGTGCCGACATTAAAAACAAGTTGTTATTGGTGCTAAATAAATTATAAAGTACCACTGATAGTCACACACACACTAGGTGTGGTGACATTACCCTCTGCATTTGACCCATCCTCTGGGAGGTGAGGGGAGCAGTGAGCAGCAGCGGTGGCCACGCTCGGGAATCATTTTTGGTGATTTAACCCCCAATTCCCACCTGCAACAAGAGCTTGATGGTGATATTGTTCAAGTCATTTTCTTGTAAGTAATGTAGCTGTCCAGAATGAAGCACAGAGAGTCTAAATCTATTTTTGAACTTTATAGTCGCCCTTAACGCGTCAAAACCAGGTACAACACAGCTAGCCACAACAACAACACCGCACTTCCTCATTATGCACCCAACCGGTCATGGCGAGCGAAGTGCATAAACAAACACCAGAATTATGAGAATTAATATTACAACAGTCAAACAAGTTATTTTAATGCACATTGTGTTCCGCATTGTTGCTGTTTTTTCTGCAATAATGATGACAATGTGTTGTTTATTTTATTTCTTATTTTTTAACATATTACCTAGTTAACATATTACCTAATTAACATTTTATTTACCGTAATTTCCGGTCTTTAAGCCGCTACACGCTTTTCTCATTTATGGATATTTTGGGTTCACAAGCTTCACATTCCCCCGATAAACTTAGCCTCGTTATATCAGAACAATGAAATTGCCAAACAGGTCATGTTTAAGTTTAATCAAACGCACTCATACGATCATTCTGTCAGCCATTTAGCCTATTGTGGACTCACCATCGTCTTGTAGAAAAATTTATGAAATGCACACAACGAAGACCTGGCCATCAAAAAGGGAAACAACTGTTGGACGGAATGGAAATTCACCACCAGTAACAAGCCCCGAAAGGGCTGCTTGACGCGACAAAGACGACTTAAGGGGTTGTAGACTTGTGCGGCCAATATATGTACAAAATAATATTTGTTCAAACATTAGGTGGGTGTGGTTTATATTTAGCTGAAGTCTATAGTCTGGAAATGACTATATATTATTAAAGTGTGCAAATTAAATTTCTAGTCTGTTCAACTTGAATGCCACAATGTTCCATAGGAATAAAGTCAAACAATAAAAATGAATTATTTTTTAACAACAACATTTAATTTTTTTCATTTAAGTACTGGTTTAAAAAGTACCGGTTTGATACTTGTATTGGTTAAAATGCAAACAATACTCATTCCTACTCGTGGAATCATTTTCATGCACATAAAGTACATTACGAGCTTTAAAATAATTAATTACGAAGTTACTGGTTCTACAAAAAATTGCACCCCATAGATTTGTTCGTCATTCTCAAAGCCTTCTTTGCACAGTAATGTGTATCTGTCTTTTTTTAACTGTCCTCCCTGTAAGATACCATATTCAACAAATAGGAATAGCTACCTAACAAGCTACCTGCAAGGCATTTATGGAGTTAACATGGCCTAGATAGCTGCCTGTGGAAGTTAGCGTTTCTTCACAGATGACTCATCATGGCAGTTTGTGTGTTGTGCTTGCTCTGCTTTATCCTTTGCCTTTTGCCTCCCTTCCCTCTGTTTGTCCCATCCCGTTTGTCTAACTGCATTTTTTTTTTGCCCTGTCTGTTCTCCTTCTTTCCCTTGCTCCATTCTCCATCCTCTCTCCAGGTTTCAGAGTGTAATTGGCCTTCTCGCCAGGCTCCCAGCCTGCACAACCTGTTCGCTGTGTGTAAGAACATGCACAACTGGCTCAAACAGAACCCCAAGAATGTGTGTGTCATCACCTGCTCGGTAAGATGACTTATTTCGCATGATTTCTCTCAGTCAAGTTCGTAACTGAGAAGCTTTACTCTAATCTTTACTGTCATGCACTTTTACTAAGGGTTTAACAATATTCCACAAACAATAGTTCGGTCCATACCTCAGTTTTGGTTCATTTTCGGCATGGTAAGGGAATGGAATGCAAAAAATACAACTGTTTAGTTTTAAGATTTTTTTTTTTTTTTTTTAATGAAACAAACAATTACAAACTGCTGGCATATAATTGTCCAATATTTTTCCAATAATCATAAATATGTTGCAGATTGATTTAATCAAAATGTATCTCATTTTGTCCATTGTTCACTCATAATGAATCACAATTAATGGCAAATATATATATTTTTTATCTTCAGTAAGTATACTTTATTCAAATGTACACCCAATATGGGACAAAACAATTTGTTTGAGTTTTACAAATGTTGTTTTTAATTTCACATTATGCTTTTTTAAACAGAAAAACAAAATGGGAACATGCAACACATTTTCACCTGAGGTCTAATCCAGTCCTTTAGTGTCTTTTATTATGAAATATATATATATTTTTAATAAGTTTTCCCCACTGATTCTGCCACTAATTCTCACTCACATTCTCTCTATCAGTCTGGGCTATGGCACAGTTGCGCTTGCGCTGTTTGCCTGCGTGTTTTTGGGGGTATGCCAAGTCAACCAGGGGCGTGCTAACCAGAAAACATGTGTAACAGGTGTCAAACAAGACATGACCTAAGACATGACCTGAAGAGACAGGTCATGTCTTGTTTTGTGTTGGTTACAGTTTTTCTAGCTTTAGGGTATATTTATTTTGCCAGCGCTTGTATTCCTTCCTTGTTTACTTTCCCGTTGCTAGGAGCACTGAGCTTTATACACCAGTTTCTGTTTACTAATTAGTGTCCCCACTTATTCCCCACTAATCACACTTACTTTATATACCCGTATCGCCGTTCACTCTGCACAGTTCCTTGATGAATGTTGTGTTCTCTGTTTGCCTTATACGACTGTTGGCATTTCAGGTTTGTTGGTTTTCTCTTAGCTCGTTCACCGACTATTATGTTGTTCACTCATGCTACGACAGTTTTTCAATCCTAGCTTTCCCGCCCCACTATTTAAGAAGCACTTCATTAAAGGGACTGTTTGGAACTTATTCACAGCAATTTTTTTCTAGGGGACATACTTTTTTCACGCCCCCCCTGAAGTGAATGTTTATTTATGTATCTATCTGTATGTGTCAAGATAAATGCTATTACGCTATAGCTTGGGTGCATGTGACTCCTTTGTGGCTTAATTCACACACAAGTCAAGCAGCTTGAGTGTAGCATTATAACAAGTGAGAGTGAGTGTAGAGTTTGAGCAGAAAATGCTGACAATAGATGGCGTTAGTTTGTGTTATTTTGTGGTTGCCATGCCTAAATATAACTAGGAATACCTGGTTGTGCAAATAAACTATCGTCATGTTAAGCTCTAGTAATAAATATTTTAATTGTTAGTCCAATCCATCGTATTTTTTTTCTCGATTTTCATAACAGAAACTAAAAGTGTAGTTGTTGTGCAGGAAAGCTAAACTACTTTATTCTACACGGATTACAACATTATTGCGTCACTGGTGCTATTCGTTAGTCAGGCCTCGAATTTTAACTTTTTAAGGTCAAGGCAAGTGTTGCCTTAAAGAAGGGCTAATATTTTAGGACACCAAGGCAAATTATATTTTCTTTTGAGGCAGGGGCTCCAAAGCATGCATGCATGTGTGTGTATGAAAATATATATATATATATATATATATATATATATATATATATATATATATATATATATATATATATATATATATATATAATATACAAACCCCGTTTCCATATGAGTTGGGAAATTGTGTTAGATGTAAATATAAACGGAATACAATGATTTGCATATCCTTTTCAACCCAATTTCAATTGAATGCACTACAAAGACAAAATATTTGATGTTCAAACTCATAAACTTTATTTTTTTTTTGCAAATAATAATTAACTTAGAATTTCATGGCTGCAACACGTGCCAAAGTAGTTGGGAAAGGGCATGTTCACTACTGTGTTACATCACCTTTCCTTTTAACAATACTCAGTAAACGTTTGGGAACTGAGGAGACACATTTTTTAAGCTTCTCAGGTGGAATTCTTTCCCGTCCTTGCTTGATGGTTCAACAGTCTGGGGGTCTCCGTTGTGGATTTTTAAACATTAACAAAATGCTTTCTCACATGAATGGTTTTTGAAGTAATACCTTTGTGACATGAAAAAAAACAAGTATTGTAAAAAAGACATGGTGTGAAATAACGTTAAAACAAAGCGCTTGGCTCCGTTTACTCCGAGGGGAAATCTCCGGAGCAAAGTCTATGTAGTTGGCCCGCCGTCATAATCAAGCCAAACAACGCTAGTGTGCATGCGCCTGACTTTGTTTTGCCTAAATCAGGGGTCGGCAACCCGCGGCTCCGGAGCCGCATGCGGCTCTTTGATCACTCTGATGCGGCTCAGCAGCTTACTTGCTGAACCCCCCAATTTTCCCGTGAGACTTCCGGATTTCAGTGCCTCTCGCAGAAAACTCCCAGGATTAATATTCACCGATTTTCACCCTTACGGCTATAATAAAGGCGTACCATGATGGTACAACATTTGGCGCCCTCTACAATCTGTATTAACAGAGTGCCAGCCCAACACCTGTTATACAATATACATCTTCTGCTTGCACACGTACGTGACAGCAAGGCATACTTGGTCAACAGCCACACAGGTTACACTGACGGTGGTCATATAAAACAACTTTAACACTCTTACTAATAATGCACCACACTTTGAACCAAAACTAAACAAGAATGACAAACACATTTCGGGAGAACATCTGCACCTTAACACAACATAAACACAACAGAACAAACTCCCAGAATCCCATGCAGCCCTGACTCTTCCGGGCTCCATTATACACCCCTGCTACCACCAAACCCCGCCCCCACCCCAACCCTGCTCCCTCACACATCAACCCCCCCCCCCTCTCTCTCTGTGCGTCGGTTGAGGTGGGCGGGGTTTGGTAGCGGGGTGTGTATAATGTATCCCGGAAGAGTTAGGGCTGCATGGGATTCTGGGTATTTGTCCTGTTGTGTTTATGTTGTGTTACGGTGCAGATGTTCTCCCGAAATTTGTTTGTCATTCTTGTTTGGTGTGGGCTCACAGTGTGGCGCATTATTAGTGAGAGTGTTAAAGTTATTTTTTTTTTATACCGTCAGTGTGAGCTGTGTGGTTGTTGACCAAGTATGCCTTGCTATTAACTACGTGAGTAAAGCAGAAACCCCGTACAACGTGTGGATGATCAGGCACGCTGGTTGTAGTGGGTGCTATATGCTGTACCATCACGGCATGCATGACGCTGACAAGCGCCATTCAATTAAAACCTGCGTGCCGCACCAGCTTTCAAATTCCACATAAAGGTGTGGGCAACGTGTCTGAGACCCCTGGTTATACATAGCACAAAGCAAAAAAAAACTTTGTATGCAGTGTTATTTCATTTAAAATTTCAAAAAAATTTTGCGGCTCCCATTGTTTTCTATAATTTGTGAAACTGGTCAAAATGGCTCTTTGACTGGTAAAGGTTGCCGACCCCTGGCCTAAATGCATTAATAAATAACGTTTTTTCGGTAATTGATAATTTAGATGGTATTACTAACCGTCGGGAATGTTATCACAAATTATCATTATACCGTTTACTGTTGCATCCCTTGTCCATTAACAAGTAGTAAGTCAAGGGCGGTCACGGCATGTTCTTGCCGCCGATGCTGGTCAATTTTTTAGGCCATTACGGCAAATGACAAGGGCGGTCGCGGCACTTGCCGCATTTGCCATGATTAAATTTGAGCCCTGTATTCATTAGTATCAAGAAAATATCCTTAATAGTATTAATAAACTAGATCAATAAATTTCTCGAAGGCTCAACAGCATTTACTAAATCTTGATATCGCTAATAAAGATTCATGCTGAACAACAAGGACATCTATTGCTAAATAATGAGACAAAATGTAAACTTTACACCATAAAAACAACTGCCGACATGAATTGTAGATGAGACAAACATTTTTAGCAGGAAATCAACTGCAAACAAACTTATCCTTTTTATCATTAGCATCACGATCACAGCAGCACGGCACTTATGTCAATCAAATACGGAACTTAGCGATTTGCGATTAAGTCCAACTTTGTCTTTTGCAGATTAATGTGTAATTTGTGGACCCCTCAGATGTAAAGACATGGTGTGCCTTCAATCTTTTCTTCTCTAAAGTGTCAAATGAAGTGAGGTTGTAGCGAGCAGTAACCTTTTGGTGATGATAAATGGTTTAAATCTTTAAAAAATATATTTTTCTTAAAGGTGTAAAAATCCACACCATCCCATTTAAAATATATTTTTCATGATCGCTTTTATAATTGCCTCTAAACCTTTCAAAATACGCCCAAAGCTGCACTGATTCAGGTAAACAAACAGTAGTCTAATGGGACTCTAGACCAGGGGTAGGGAACCTATGGCTCTAGAGCCAGATGTGGCTCTTTTGATGACTGCATCTGGCTCTCAGATAAATCAAATTACAGTGTTAAAAATAACCATGTATCAACCAGACTACAAAGCCATCAGCAAAACCATGCAGCACCAGAAGTCGCATTAAAGGGGAACATTATCACAATTTCAGAATGGTTAAAACCATTAAAATCAGATCCCAGTGGCTTATTATATTTTTCGAAGTTTTTTTTCAAAATTTTACCCATCACGCAATATCCCTAAAAAAAGCTTCAAAGTGCCTGATTTTAACCATCGTTATAAACACCCGTCCATTTTCCTGTGACGTCACATAGTGAAGCCAACACAAACAAACATGGCGGAAAGAACAGCAAGCTATAGCGACATTAGCTCGGATTCAGACTCGGATTTCAGCGACTTAAGCGATTCAACAGATTACGAATGTATTGAAACGGATGGTTGTAGTGTGGAGGCAGGTAGCGAAAACGAAATTGAAGAAGAAACTGAAGCTATTGAGCCATATCGGTTTGAACCGTATGCAAGCGAAACCGACGAAAACGACATGACAGCCAGCGTCACGGGAGAAAGCGAGGACGAATTCGGCGATCGCCTTCTAACCAACGATTGGTATGTGTTTGTTTGGCATTAAAGGAAACTAACAACTATGAACTAGGTTTACAGCATATGAAATACATTTGGCAACAACATGCACTTTGAGAGTGCAGACAGCCCAATTTTCATCAATTAATATATTCTGTAGACATACCCTCATCCGCGCTCTTTTCCTGAAAGCTGATCTGTCCAGTTTAAGGGACGGTGTGAGCCAAGACATCCAGGGGGTTTAGCTCGCTCGTCTGCGGGAACAAACTGCCACCATTGCTTGCCGTGCTACCGAGGTCCTTTGTCCCTGAATTGCTCACACACTCCGGCAGATTCAATGGGGGTCTGGCGGCAGATTTCTTTGACTTTATCGTTGGAAATGCATCTGCTTTGAGTGTCGCAGGATATCCACACATTCTTGCCATCTCTGTCGTAGCATAGCTTTCGTCGGTAAAGTGTGCGGAACAAACGTCCAATTTCTTGCCGCTTTCGCATCTTTGGGCCACTGGTGCAACTTGAATCCGTCCCTGTTCGTGTTGTTACACCCTCCGACAACACACCGACGAGGCATGATGTCTCCAAGGTACGGAAAACAGTCGAAAAAACGGAAAATAACAGAGTTGATTTGACTCGGTGTTTGAGAAAATGGCGGATTGCTTCCCGAAGTGACGTCACAACGTGACGTCATCGCTCCGAGAGCGAATATTAGAAAGGCGTTTAATTCGCCAAAATTCACCCATTTAGAGTTCGGAAATCGGTTAAAAAAATATATGGTCTTTTTTGTGCAACATCAAGGTATATATTGACGCTTACATAGGTCTGGTGATAATGTTCCCCTTTAATGGTAAGAAGTATTTTATTTATTATTGGTTTGCTTCACAATAACACTGTTATTAAAAATAATAAGAAACTTATTATACTTTAAAAATGTTGGTCTAACTTAAAAATGCACGTATTTAGTTGTTTTCAGTGTTAACATTTTTTATACGGCTCTTACTAATACATTTTAAAATATTTGGCTTTCATGGCTCTCTCAGCCAAGAAGGTTCCCGACCCCTGCTCTAGACCATCACCTGAAACCCGAAGTGCCCAAATGTGCCTCTAGGTCACCTAACATGAACTCTGAAGTGACAAAGTTTCCTTCACTTTTTCTAAGTACCGTAAATGACTTTAAATGTGCATGAATACATTTTATTCAGTAATCCTGCTTAGTGCTTATTTATTAAACTCTTCTAGGTTTCATTATTCTGCTTTGTGTGCTTTTTTAGGATGGCCGCGCTCCTTCAGGTGTGTTAGTTTGTGCCATGTTTTGCTTCTGCCACCTCTTCAGTCATCCAGATCCTGCCATGCACCTCCTCAGCGCCAAGAGACCAGGCTCGGGCCTGTGGCCTTCACACCGCAGGTTTGCAATCCTGACGTGAAAATGTCAACTTGACACCACATGTACGAAGTGTATTGTGAGGGAGACAAAAAAAAACATTCTAATAGGGCTGTCTTTACCTAAGCATTTTTGTGTTAAATATTAGGCTGTTTGCAACATTTACACAGATGCCTGGAGGGCGCTAACTTTCAATCATCAATCAATCAAAGTGTATTTATATAGCCCTTAATCACAGATGTCTCAAAGGGCTGCACAAGCCACAACGACATCCTCTGCTCAGATCCCACATCAGTGCAAGAAAAAACTCAACCCAATGGGATACAATGAGAAACCTTATTAACTTTCCAAGCATAATATCCCGCTCTCTTCCCGCTGGCTTCTAGGACTTAATGAATAGACTGCGTATGTAACACGTGCACGTGCATTAGCTTTGGGTGTTGTTAGCTAATGATAAAGATTTGGATGGTTAGTGTTAGCTGTCATTGAATGTCTATTCTATCATAAAAACATGACTGCAAATTGTTTGCTGCTTCTCTTGGACTGCAAACTCATTTGCCAGGTTTTCCAACTCAAAAAGACTAAAACACTCAGATAAACAAATAAACACAGCAGAGATTACTGTAGATGGTTTACTGAAGTACTCAGCTTCGGCATGGTCGTAATTTAGCGGAACATGCACCTTACATTTTTTTAGAAGGCTGGTTTTATCCCCTGCGCTTTAACATCCAAAAATAATGTCACACTATTAAATCGAGACAAGTCAAACAACGCTAGGTTTAAAACGGCAGCTAAGACTGAAGAGTGTCCCTTCAGACGGCCCACAAGCCCATTGATTGGCTTTCTGGGGTTGCTTCCTTGCCAAGGTGACAATGATTGACAACACCCAGCAGCTGACCAATCAGCGGTCAGATGTAAGATAAGAGCGAGTTGGCCCCCACACGGAAATATAAACCACAAACAAATTAAAAATCCAAACAAGAGCAGTCTAGCTTTCCTGATTCCTGGTAGTGCAATGGCTTGAGTATCAGCTGTTTGCCCCTTTGTCCATGGTATGATTCATAATGAAACATTAAACCAAATCATAACACAATCTTGAAAAGCCCACTTAAAGTTCTTTTATTTTGTTATTTCGTACAAAAACCACATTATAAAACGACTTGTTTCCCATTCATAATTACTCCAAAAAACATGCATCTAATTCCTTCAAACCTCGCCTCCTGTACGCAAGCCAGTTGTGTTTCCACCACTTCTGAAATCCAAATTTCAGAGCGGGGTTTAATGGCCGACGATTCAACTGCAAAGTTGATAGTCAAATCAGACTCCTCCGAATTAAATAGTCGAATAATCGACTATTCTAAGATACATCCTACCTTCTATACTGGCAATGTAGTCAAGATGCTCGCCTTTGATTGTTAATTTATTTTCTCCTAAACAGTACCCATCATTTAGTAATTTTGTCGGGTAATGGTAACTTAGACTTACGTTGAAACTGACATTACACGCTTCACTCTATATGAGAGTTAGTAGACGAGTAAGTAGAGAAAGTAAAACCATGTAGAACTAACTATGTGATATCTCACAACCAACAATAACAATGTACAAGTTTGAATAAGAAATAATGATACAATAATACCAATTACTATTATTATAAATAATAATAATAATAAAATGTGGTAAAATTTGGCTGCTACTAATTCTTGGATCAGATTTGTAATTACTACTCCCTTGTATGTGCTGATAGAACCAGTATGACGGATGTAGAGGCATCTATTGGCATACTCTGGGACTGCAACCATTTTAATACAATGCAATAACAGTAAAACAAATTATCACCAGTACTCCTTGGAATAATATCTTTTTTTGAATTCTACTTTACACAACAAATAAGATTCTATGGACATAAATGATAAATCATTGAGCTGGAAGAGGCCTGCAAACACATTGGTGCTTAATCAAATTATCCTTTGGTGTATCGAGAATGCGTAGTTTTAGAATATACATTTTACAACATCTGCATATATTAACTTTTTTTTTTTAAATAAACAAAAAAACTTGAAAAGCGAAACAAATAGGTTGAGAATTACTAATGAACAATATTCTCTTGCTTTGTGTGTGTTTTTTCTATTTATTTCACAAGCAAGACTGAGCTGCCTGCCACTGCTTTTAGAGAAGAGCCTTCATGTCTTCGTGTTTAAAGTCTCCAAAAGAGTACAGTACAACAATCTGTCGCTACTTACTAAATATAGCAACAAAGTTGCCATGTTTGCAACACTAATCCCTCCTGCCACGTCTTCTTATACAGTATACATATTTACAGACAGTCCCATTATAATGTGTTAATCATAAACAGAAGTACCTCAACTTACAAAGACTTACAAACTTTCCAACACTTGCATCTCAAATCAACATAACAGACGCCCTCAAAACAGCACAATTTTAACATGTAACATGCCTTTTAAAAAGAAGAACAATCTTCCATCCATCCATTTTCTACCGCTTGTCCCTTTCGGGGTTGCGGGGGGTGCTGGAGCCTATCACAGCTGCATTCGGCCGGTAGGCGGGGTACACCCTGGACAAGTCGCCACCTCATCGCAGAAGAACAAACTTTAAGATAATAAATATTGTATAAAACAAATACGATAAAATGTACTACTAACAACTACAGTAGTTTTTATGAAGTAATATAATAATGTCCAGCATTTACCGAGTATCTCCCTCTAGCTGCTTGTCGGTCAAACACACCATCAGCAGCTTTCCCATATTTTCATGGATACATATCTGTCAGTTAGATATTATTTGAGCGTCCTTGGCTGGCGTTAGACTCATTTCTGCTTCAGAATGGTGCATCCATCCATTTTCTACTGCTTGTCCCTTTCGGGGTCACGGGGGGTGCTGGAGCCTATCTCAGCTGCATTCGGCCAGTAGGCGCTGGACAAGTCACCACCTCATCGCAGAAGAACAAACTTTAAGATATTAAATATTGTATAAAACGAATACGATAAAATGTACTACTAACAACTACAGTAGTTTTTATGAAGTAATTTAATAATGTCCAGCATTTACGTAGTATCTCCCTCCAGCTGCTTGTCGGTCAAACACACCATCAGCAGCTTTTCCATATTTTCATGGATAAATATCTGTCAGTTAGATATTATTTGAGCGTCCTTGGCTGGCGTTAGACTCATTTCTGCTTCAGAATGGTGCATCCATCCATCCATCCATCCATTTTCTACCGCTTGTCCCTTTCGGGGTCACGGGGGGTGCTGGAGCCTATCTCAGCTGCATTCAGGCGGTAGGCGGGGTACACCCTGGACAAGTCGCCACCTCATCACAGGGCCAACACAGATAGACAGACAACATTCACACTCACATTCACACACTAGGGCCAATCAACCTATCCCCAGGTGCATGTCTTTGGTGCAAACAATATGGTCCAAACTATTTAGCTATAAGCTAAAGCTAGCGAGTATGGCCAGATGTTTTGGGCGTCTCTTTCGGGGTTCACTGTGGCATTTGCTACACCAAGTAATAGTGGGGATTTAATTAACTCACATTTTTGCATGCAACTTAAAGCATAAGGGCTGAGAGACAGCTCTTATCTCAAAACACTCTTAAGTCAGGGCACTCCTAAGTTGAGGTACTACTGTATGTTGTGTGTATTTATTCGTGGTGGGCCGCTCACTCAGGAAAGCTAAGAGATAGAAAGCGAGATCATTACTGTATGCAGTAAGAAAATGTCCTGTTGTACTGTAGGTACATCGGCTATGTCTGCAGCATGGTGTCAGACAAGCCCAGTCTCCCCCACACAAAACCCCTGACGATCAAGGCTCTCACCATCAGCCCGGTTCCTTGTTTCAACAAGCAGCGCAGTGGCTGTCGGCCCTTCTGCGACGTCCTCATTGGAGAGACCAAAATCTTTACCACGGCACAGGAGTATGAGAGAATGAGGTACACACCCACTCAGTTCACAGCTTTTGCAAACATGCTGTATGTATTAATGCAGTGTTTTTCAACCTTTTTTGAGCCAAGGCACATTTTTTGCGTTGAAAAAATGCGGAGGCACACCACCAGCAGAAATCATTAAAAAACAAAACTCAGTTGACGGTAAAAAGTCGTTGTCGCAATTGTTTGATATGACTTTAAAGCATAACCAAGCATGCATCAATATAGCTCTTGTCTCAAAGTAGGTGTACTGTCACATCACACCATGACTTATTTGGAGTTTATTGCTGTTTTCCTGTGTGTAGTGTTTTAGTTCTTGTCTTGCGCTCCTATTTTGGTGGCTTTTTCTCTTTTTTTGGTATTTTCCTGTAGCAGATTCATGTCTGCCTTTGAGCGATATTTCCCGCATCTACTTTTGTTTTAGCAATCAAGAATATTTCAGTTGTTTTTATCCTTCTTTGCGGGGACATTGACTTAGGTCAGGCTTAGACCGACGTTTTTTTTGTTTTTTTTTTTCCCCCCACACCCATCCCCCCATTGTTTACCTGTATCTCACCTTTTTTGTAAGGGGCGCCGGAAGTTGGCAGACCCGTCGGCGATCCTGTTCTGTCTCCCTGTAATGTTTGTGTGATCTTGAATGGGATTGTGCTGAAAATTTTAATTTCTCCTCGGGGATTAATAAAGTATTACTGATTCTGATGTTCAGATGTACATTGTGGACGCCGTCTTTGCTCCACAGTAAGTCTTTGCTGTCATCCAGCATTCTGTTTTTGTTTACTTTGTAGCCAGTTCAGGTTTAGTTTCGTTCTGCATAGCCTTCCCTAATTACTTTTCTTGGGGCACTCATGAGTGACCAAAAATAAACAAAAGGTGCACCTTTTGTTTATTTTTGGTTTAAGCATTCAACACAATTTTAGCTGCACACTGCCTCCCGCTGTTTCCGACGTCTACAAAGCAATTAGCTACCGGCTGTCACCTACTGATATGGAAGAGTATTACATGGTTACTCTCCAATTTCGTTGTTCTTTGAACCTGTTCACTGTAATAATGACAAATAAAACTCTATTCTATTCTATTCTATAATTTGCAGACTATAATTACTGGTTTGCAAAAGATATTTTTTACCCAAATAGGTGAAATTAGATCATCTCCCACGGCACACCAGACTGTATCTCACGGCACACTAGTGGTTGAAAAACACTGTATTAATGCAACCAAAAATTATTTGAGAGTATGAAGAATGTTCTGATTTGTCACTTTGTACAACGTATTCGTTCTGTTTGCGCGTGTCCAGAGAGCACAGAATTCAAGAGGGGAAAGTGGTCTTTCCTCTTGGCGTCAGCGTTCAAGGAGATGTGGTTGTTTCGGTCTATCACATGCGGTCCACAATTGGAGGACGTCTGCAAGCCAAGGTACCCTTCGATTGTTAATTCAGCCCATCTTTTTTTCCACTGTAATTTAAAGTGTAAAATGGTATTTTGTGACGTGATGATTTTGTGAACATTAATTTGACGGTAGCTGATCAAAAGGACTAATTCTGTACTCTCAAACATGTTTCTGAATCTTTAGGTGTCCAACACACAAATTTTCCAGATCCAGTTCCACACTGGCTTCATTTCCCCCGGAACGCCCATGTTAAAATTTAACAAGTAAGTCCCTTTTGTTTATAATTGGTATCAAATAATACATATTTTCACCTTTTCAACATTAGCTTCAAAATAAGAAGGAATGTGCACTAGCTTGTAAATAATTGTTCCGTTGCATTGCGATGGTTCCCACAGAGGACTTGCTTTCTGATGTGTTAGTGGAGCACAGCCAGGGCACCTTTTCTATTGTCCTAATGCAGGGGTTGGCAACCCGCGGCTCTTTAGCGCCGCCCTAGTGGCTCTCTGGAACTTTTTCAAAAATGTATGAAAAATAGAAAAAGATGAGGGGGAAAAAAAAAACATGACACAAACCTCCCTAATTGTTATAAAGCACACTGTTTATATTAAACATGCTTCACTGATTCGAGTATTTGGCGAGCGCCGTTTTGTCCTACTAATTTTGGCGGTCCTTGAACTCACGTAGTTTGTTTACATGTATAACTTTCTCCGACTTTCTAGGACGTGTTTTATGCCACTTCTTTTTCTGTCTCATTTTGTCCACCAAACTTTTAACGTTGTGCATGAATGCACAAAGGTGAGTTTTGTTGCTGTTATTGACTTGTGTGGAGGGCTAATCAGACATATTTGGTCACTGCATGACTGCAAGCTAATCGATGCTAACATGCTATTTAGGCTAGCTATATGTACATATTGCATCATTATGCCTCATTTGTAGGTATATTTGAGCTCATTTAGTTTCCTTTAAGTCCTCTTAATTAAATTTATATCTCATGACACACTATCTGTATGTAATATGGCTTTTAATTTTTTGCGGCTCCAGACAAATTTGTTTTTGTATTTTTGGTCCTATATGGCTCTTTCAACATTTTGGGTTGCCGACCCCTGTCCTAATGCAATGGCAATCAAGATGTTAAAATTAAAATTAGCATAGTTTCTTTAGCTTCTGACAACAATTGCGTTTGTATTTATTAAAGTGACTTCAGGATGTATTATATCTAACAGTAAGGGGAGCCCTGGAGCATAAACATATTTGTGCTTTGCACCATCAGTCAGTGGCTAACACTGTTTAAGACCACCTCCCCTCCATGGGCGTCGCATTGCCTGCACTCCAAACTTAAGGCCTGATCATTAAAGTATGTATTAAAACATGCGCAAGCTTGATAGCACATGCAAAGTTGATCTACTAAACTTGTGCGCCGAGGATTGCGTCTTTTTGGTGAGCAAAATAGAGAGTGCAATCCATTTAGCGTGTCTGTCTGCGTGAATACGCAGAATACATGATGATCATCCAAATTCCCACAATACTGGAGATTCAAATATAACCATCGTCTATGACATTTTTTTGTTTTTGTAATCAAATCAAACTTTCTTTATAAAGCACTTTTCATACACAGGCGAGTGGCAAACACAAATTATTGTACAAAAATTAAGTGAAGAAAACGCACACACACACACGAACACAGCACTATTGACAATAACACACCAAAAACAAAAAAAAACCATTGCATCGCACTGAGGATTTGAGGAATAACACCACTTCTGAAGGATTTTTTCTAAAGGTGTTTGTTTTATATTATAATAATACATCTCCTATAGGAAAAAATAACTGCAATATGCATTTTCTTACGCTTGGATCATTCCACCAACAACAACATCGCAGCGCCTCCCAGAGTGCACTTTCATGTGCTAAAAGCAGGTTCTGTTGTCTCGGTCACGCTTCAATATAGCCTAGAAAAGGTGGTTCATATTATATTATCGGTCTTCTTATATATCATATGATATTTGTGTGCTGCATGTCAACGACGTGACAAAATGCCACAGGTTGGAGCACTTGATGCCACGAATGTGGAGGGAAATGAGTATGTCCATGGTGACTTTTTTATGGTAATTTTATAGCTACTGGGATGACTAAAGGAGCTGATAAAATTTTTTTAATTATTTAGTTTGTATGTGTGCTTGCGTTTTTCTTTCGTGTTGTTGCCATTGAGTCAAATATGTCTTCTTAACTTCCTTGTTTACACAAATAAATAATAATTCTTCTCCCCATCACCCTTGTGGCGCCCCCTATTGCCCATGTGCTTGAATCGACACTATCAACAGTATTACTACACCTCTGCCACCCTCCAGAAATTACAGTGACGTCTGAAATGTGTTAACAATAATTAAATACAGTTTATAGTTAATGTTACCCTATCCACGCTCACATTTTAACATACCTCTCTTCTCAGACCCGAGCTGGATGCATGCGACTCTCCAGATAAGTACCCACAGCTGTTTCATGTCATACTGGACGTGGAGGTGGAACGGCAAGACAAGCAGAAAGACCTGACACCACCTTGGGAGCAGTTCCCATCCAAAGACCTGAGTGCCAATGTGCTCTTCTCCTGCCATCAGGAGCATCAGGACGCACTCGCCATTGCCGGTACTTATCCTACTGTAGTGTAGCAGAGTAGCAGTGTATTGCTGCACCAACTGTCACCAGGGTTGGATAGTAGTTTAAAAAAGATACATTTACTTAAACATACTATGCTCCTGAGAACCAGTGTCTTCTGCAGTGGACATTTGTATTTTGCTTTTCACTTGGAACCTCTGACAAAAGAAGTAGACCATAACTATGTGTCTATTGCAGAGGATGTTTGTTCACTATTTAAAATGTATAGGAATATTTGAAAAAATATATAGACTGTGCTCCCAGTCTGTCAGGAAAGCAATGAAATGTATTATGTAGGTATGTCTATTATAAATGTAATCATTTTATTTAGATTTTTAATGCACATTCTATGTGTAAATGTTGCCTTTTATCAAGTAGTTTTATGTTCAAACAGATATCCCACTGTAAAACCATAGTTAAATGTACATTTTATTTTACACAGTTATGTTTGGAAAAAAAAATCACAAAATTCAATAATTTTAGGCCAAATTATGCAATTCTTCACTAGAATTGCAAATAGCCTCACATGTCTCTACTAACATGCATTAACCCAAGGCTTCTCAAACTTCTGTCTGCTACGCACGCTCAGGAAAAAGAAAATATTTTGCGCCATCCCACACATACACTCTCCATCGCAACTATAAATAGTATAATTTGTCTATAAAATCTTTAGATGTACACCTCTGCATATCATTGTATCCTTATTAACATGAAAAAAAAACCCCACCCACTGGTATTTCCTCGTCTCCCATCGTGGTCACAGTGAAGCCGAGCGCTACATACAGTACATTTGGGCATATTCTAGTACGGTGAAAATAAGCATGTTCCCCAAGGGGCATCGCACCGCGCCCCCTCAAAGGGGGCGTGCCACTATTTGAGAAGGACTGCATTAACCTCATCTTTGCATTAAATAGTATAGAACATGTTGTGACTAACTGATTCAACACAAATAGAATTGTGCTTTCAATAACAGTAATATTAATCGTAATATTAACAAAATAACCTGTTTTATTTTTGCTCCTACAAGATGAGATGGAGGGCTTGGATTTGGAGGGTAAGGCAGCAGAGTAAACATTGAACTTTGCAATACTTCCACTTTAGTTAAGCAGGACGAAGCCTCTTCAATTCGATCATACGTGATATAATTTCATAATTACTGGTTAAATTAAGAAAAGCATATTTGTCAAATTGTGCAAACATGTGCATTGATTGAATTGAACTGAGCCTCATTGTTTTCCAGTGAGACATACAGTATGTCCTTAAAATGCATCAGATGTGCTGTACAGGTAAACGTAGTTTTATTATATTCAAGGCAGTAGTTTTCAGCTGTCCATTATGTTTACAAAGAGGACTGGTTTCACGAAATGTACAGTCAATTGTTATGTTAAAAAATATATTTGAATAAGTATTATGTTAGTATAATTCAAGTGCTGACTTACAATAGATGCTTGTAGATTTAGTTGCCCTGTATATCCTTCTACCTTGTACACGTTCTGTTTACCTTGTCAATTTCTCCATTGTATATTTTGTCCCATCACATTTACTGTCTCCTCTCTTATATGTTTTCTTTCGATCGTCTTTAAATTGTCCTACAGAGCCGAGCAGGCCGCACGGAGGCCCTGATGGTCGAGGCCATGGCGAGGAGAGCGAGCCCTCTGATGATGAGATGCTTTCGCTCTCCAGTCAGCGTAGCAGCACCAGCACAGCCCCCCACAAACCGGAGCCGCCTGCTTCAATGCCCACAGCCCCCGACACTTCGTCTGCGGAAGTGGATCTTCTAGGTCTGGATGGGGAGGAGGTCAAGCAGCCGTGTCCTCCGTCCCAGCCTCTATCCTCTGCAGGTGCAACCACCGACCTCCTGGGGGACTTGTTTGGGGGTCCAACCCAGCCCACAAGCGGCCCAACCCAGCCCACAAGCGGCCCTTCATCTGCCCACTCCACCCCACATAAAGTAGTGCCCTGCTCTGCCTCGCCTTGTCCTTCCCCTGCCCCACCAGGTGAGGAAGGTTTTATGATGAAGTATATTGACGTAACATTTGCATTACCCAACATACTGGTCTTTTTGAGGCACTTAAAAATCCATACAAAGCAAGGTGCACCTATGACAAGCAGAAAAACGGGGACTTCTGCAGCCAAAATTATGAGTTATTACTGGTAAATCTTCTCAGTGAAAAGATTGTCATAGAATAGAATGTCTTTATTCATCCCACAGTGGAGTCATTTAAAATAGTAGCATACAGAAAGAATATCAAATACAACATTTTATTAAATTGACTTGATTTAATTATTTATTCAGTTACACCCCTTTGGTTTTAAGATTGTTCTAATTTGGATATGGGTATCCCAATCCGATACTGATATTGGTCCGATATCGGATTTTATCGAATTCAACCAATTGGAATTGATCTAAAATCACAGAAAAAAAACAGCAGTACTGCAGCGCGTTTACTTGTGCAAAGCTGAACAGCCAGTTAACATCTAAATGTCCTGCAATAAGCACACAAGGTTGGCCTTTACTTGTATTTAAGTGACGACAATTACAAAACGTAAACATGGTAGGCTATATGCTACTAGGAGCTAGAAGATACACAACAGCTAAGCATACATTAGCACAGTGTTTTTCAACCATTTTTTTTAGCAAAGGCACACCACCAGCAGAAAACATTAAAAAATTAAACTCAGCAGTCGATATTGACAATAAAAAGTCGTTCTCGCAATTGTTGGATATTAATTTAAACCATAACCAAGCATGCATCACAATAGCTCTTGTCTCAAAGTAGGTGTACTGTCACGACCTGTCGCATCACGCCCTGATTTATTTTGAGTTTTTTGGTGTTTTCCTGTGTGTAGTGTTTTAGTTCTTGTCTTGCGCTCCTATTTTAGTGGATTTTTCCTGTTTTGGTGGTATTTTCCTGTAGCAGTTTCATGTCTTCCTTTGAGCGCTATTTCCCGCACCTGCTGTGTTTTAGCAATCAAGACTAATTAAGTTGTGCGGACGCTATCCTTCTTTGTGGGGACATTGTTGCTTGTCATGTCATTTTCGGATGTACTTTGTGGACGCCGTCTCTGCTCCACACGCTGCAAGTCTTTGCTGTCGTCCAGCATTTTGTTTTTGTTTACTTTGCAGCTAGTTCAGTTTTTAGTTTCGTTTTCGTTTCCCTAAGCTTCAATGCCTTTTCTTAGCAACACTCGCCTTTTGTTTATTTTTGCTTTACCTGCACACTGCCTCCCGCTGTCGTCTGCATATTGGGATAACGACAAACCATCGTCGTCGTTACCGACATCTACAAAGCAATTAGCTACCTGCTGCAACCTACTGATATGTATTACACGGTTACTCTGCCAAGCTCTAGACAGCACAGACACTTAACAACGGCACATTATTTGCGGATTATAATTACTGGTTTGCAAAAAATACTTTTAACCCAGCTAGGTGAAATTACATAATCTCCCACGGCACACCAGACTGTGGTTGAAAAACACTGCATTAGCACACAAGCTATACATACACTACATTGCCAAAAGTATTTGGCCACCTGCCTTTACTCACATATGAACTTGAAGTGCCAACCCATGGAATTGTCCAAAATGTTTTGGTATCCTGGAGCATTCAAAGTTTCTTTCACTGGAACTAAGGGGCCAAGCCCAACTCCTGAAAAACAACCCCACACCATAATTCCTCCTCCACCAAATTTCACACTCGGCACAATGCAGTCCGAAATGTAGCATTCTCCTGGCAACCTCCAAACCCAGACTGGTCCATCAGATTGCCAGATGGAAAAGTGTGACTCATCAGTCCGAAGAAGGCGTCTCCACTGCTCTAGAGTCCAGTGGCGACGTGCTTTACACCACTGCATCCCACGCTTTGCATTGGACTTGGTGATGTATGGCTTAGATGCAGCTGCTCGGCCATGGAAACCCATTCCATGAAGCTCTCTGCGTACTGTACGTGGGCTAGTTGGAAGATCACATGAAGTTTGGAGCTCTGTAGCAACTGACTGTGCAGAAAGTCTTTGCAGTTTGCACTATGCGCTTCAGCATCCGCTGACCCCTCTCTGTCAGTTTACGTGGCCTACCACTTGGTGGCTGAGTTGCTGTTGTTCCCAAACTCTTCACTTTTCTTATAATAAAGTTGACTTTGGAATATTTAGGAGGGAGGAAATTTTACGACTGGATTTGTTGCACAGGTGGCATCCTATGACAGTTCCACGCTGGGAATCACTGAGAGCGGCCCATTCTTTCACAAATGTTTGTAGAAACAGTCTCCATGCCTAAGTGCTTGATTTTATACACCGGGTCAAGTGATTAGGGCACCTAATTCTCATCATTTGGATGGGTGGCCAAATACTTTTGGAAATATAATGTATATAGTAAGTGTCCTTAATTGAATATATTGTGGTCTAAAACACCACATTTCAGAATGTATCCAATAATCATAGTTGCATATTGCTTACACATACAAGGTCTCCAAAACAGAAGCGTACTTTGGATCCTTGATTTACGGACCTAATTGGTTCTTGAACATCCATTATTCAATGTAAATATGAATAATGGATTCCAGCCTCGACAAAAGTCCATATTTTATTTAAGGTTTCTACACTTTGAACACAATATAAAGTGCTATAAAGTACTGTTTATCGAACAAACGTATCAAGGAGGTGATGGATCAACTTTCTCTGTGATGTATGCGCTGCTCTCCAAACGCGTGCGCACACACCGAAGCCACTATGGTGCCCTCTCAAATGATCCAGAAATCCTTAACTGTTATCAACCATATTGCAACAATAACTAACATTTAAAAAAGTTGAATCTACCCACATCGACAAGGAGCTGAATGAATGGAGCAGGCAGAG
Organism: Nerophis lumbriciformis; assembly: GCF_033978685.3. Lineage (NCBI taxonomy): Eukaryota > Metazoa > Chordata > Actinopteri > Syngnathiformes > Syngnathidae > Nerophis > Nerophis lumbriciformis. The sequence goes on along the minus strand of NC_084561.2, from coordinate 24,670,686 downwards.
GGAGAGTGAAAGACGGGCGCTGGAGGCCCCCAACCACACTCTCCCGTCTGTGCGTGTGTGCTCTCTTGAGTTTAAGGAGCGGTACTTGTTGTATATTTTTCTTGCTGTGCAGTAAGTCTGCTCTGGCATTTTTTTTTTGGAGAAGTCCGGTGTCTTCACAATTAAAACTTCTTGTGGCACGGGCACATGGCCTGCTTCGTCATACTTTGTCAATCATACTTGCGAGCGCCATTCATGTACAGTACTCCTCGCAAATAGTCTTTTTTTCAATCCACAGGGATTCGCTCCTTTTTCCACGCTGGTATGTTGGCTTTTTGGGACTCATATTTAAGTTAGAAAAATTGATAAAACTAGTCAAAAATACACACACATTGAAGCGCTGTAAAGTGGGTGTGTCTTTTGCAGAAAGTGAGTGGAAAGCTCCGCCTCCCCTAAAATTATAGACCCTGCGTTTTTGTTTGGAGGCGTGAAAATGAATGACTGAATGAAGCGTTCCTACACAGAAACATGGGTCGCACACGGAGGCATAGTTGGCCAATCCCAAAGTCTGTAAACCGAAAAGGTTGCAAATACGGGGGTTCTTAAATCGAAGTTCCACTGTATTGGAAAGTATCCAGTGACAAACGTGTCCGCATCATTCAATTACTGTCATGATCTTAACCTAATGAATTATTGTGGCCACAAGGTGTCGCCAAAAAAAACAATTATTACTCCACTTCAACTTAAAGTCAACATACGTCCAATCCAGACAGTTAATAATAAATAGATTAGTGTTTTCCGTACCTACCATTGTTCTCTGCTCTCATAATTTCACTTGGTCAAAACTTTCATAACATCCCACACTACAAAATATTAAACATGTGTATGATTTGTGCTGATATTGCATCGGATCACTATCGGTATCGTATCGGAAGTTTGAAAGTTGTACTGGGACACCCCTTATGCAAAATACTGCACATGCACACGTGAATACACATAGAATAAGAAGTGCAACAGATACCATATTTAACAGATTCTCACATGGTATGCTAACATCTTTGTCTCCCCAGTGTTTGACCCTTTTAAGACCGGTCCCATACCGAAGCCTCAGGAGATGATGGGTTCATTCCTCGGACCAGGTAACATAGGGCAGCCAGACCCCTTCCTGCATGCTGCTCGCTCTCCATCCCCCACCCTTCAGCCCACAAGCTTTGGTAAGGCATGTCTCTATTGCTCTGCTATGTGCTGATTTTGGACGAGAATATCAATCAATCAATCTTTATTTATATAGCCCTAAATCACAAGTGTCTCAAAGGGCTGCACAAGCCACAACGACATCCTCGGTACAAAGCCCACATAAGGGCAAGGAAAAACTCACCCCAGTGGGACGTCGATGTGAATGACTATGAGAAACCTTGGAGAGGACCGCATATGTGGGTAACCCCCCCCCTCTAGGGGAGACCGAAAGCAATGGATGTCGAGTGGGTCTGACATAATATTGTGAGAGTCCAGTCCATAGTGGATCCAACATAATAGTAAGAGTCCAGTCCATAGTGGGGCCAGCAGGACACCATCCCGAGCGGAGACGGGTCAGCAGCGCAGAGATGTTCCCAGCCGATGCACAGGCGAGCGGTCCACCCCGGGTCCCGACTCTGGACAGCCAGCACTTCATCCATGGCCACCGGACCTGTGCCCCCCCCCCCCCCCCCCCCCCCCCCCCCCCCCCCCCCCCCCCCCCCCCCCCCCCCCCCCCCCCTCAAGGAAAAGGGGAGCAGAGGAGAAAAGAAAAGAAACGGCAGATCAACTGGTCTAACAGGGGGGCTATTTAAAGGCTAGAGTATACAAATGAGTTTTAAGATGGGACTTAAATGCTTCTACTGAGGTAGCATCTCTAATTGTTACCGGGAGGGCATTCCATAGTACTGGAGCCCGAATAGAAAACGCTCTATAGCCCGCAGACTTTTTTTGGGCTCTGGGAATCACTAATAAGCCGGAGTTCTTTGAACGCAAATTTCTTGCCGGGACATATGGTACAATGCAATCGACAAGATAGGACGGAGCTAGACCGTGTAGTATTTTATACGTAAGTAGTAAAACCTTAAAGTCACATCTTAAGTGCACAGGAAGCCAGTGTAGGTGAGCCAGTATAGGCGTAATATGATCAAACTTTCTTGTTCTTGTCAAAAGTCTAGCAGCCGCATTTTGTACCAATTGTAATCTTTTAATGCTAGACATAGGGAGGCCCGAAAATAATACGTTACAGTAGTCGAGACGAGACGTAACGAACGCATGAATAATGATCTCAGCGTCGCTAGTGGACAAAATGGAACGAATTTTAGCGATATTACGGAGATGAAAGAAGGCCGTTTTAGTAACACTCTTAATGTGTGACTCAAAGGAGAGAGTTGGGTCGAAAATAATACCCAGATTCTTTACTGATTCGCCTTGTGTAATTGTTTGGTTGTCAAATGTTAAGGTGGTATTATTAAATAAATGTCGGTGTTTAGCAGGACCGATAATCAGCATTTCCGTTTTCTTGGCGTTGAGTTGCAAGAAGTTAGCGGACATCCATTGTTTAATTTCATTAAGACACGCCTCCAGCTGACTACAATCCGGCGTGTTGGTCAGCTTTAGGGGCATGTAGAGTTGGGTATCATCAGCATAGCAATGAAAGCTAACACCGTATTTGCGTATGATGTCGCCTAGCGGCAGCATGTAAATACTAAAGAGTGCAGGGCCAAGAACCGAACCCTGAGGAACTCCGCACGTTACCTTAACATAGTCCGAGGTCACATTATTATGGGAGACGCATTGCATCCTGTCAGTAAGATAAGAGTTAAACCACGACAAAGCTAAGTCTGACATACCAATACGTGTTTTGATACGCTCTAATAAAATATTATGATCGACGGTATCGAAAGCAGCGCTAAGATCAAGAAGCAGCAACATAGATGACGCATCAGAATCCATCGTTAGCAGTAGATCATTAGTCATTTTTGCGAGGGCTGTCTCCGTAGAGTGATTTGCCCTGAAACCGGATTGAAAAGGTTCACAGAGATTGTTAGACACTAAGTGTTCATTTAGCTGCTGTGCGACAATTTTTTTGAGGATTTTCGAAATAAAGGGAAGGTGGGACACCGGTCGGTAGTTTACCATGAGGTCAGGATCAAGGTTAGGTCTTTTGAGCAGAGGATGAATAACCGCTTTCTTGAATGCTAGGGGAACAGTGCCAGAGGAAAGTGATACGTTTATAATATTTAGCACTGATGGACCTAATAATACAAAAAACTCCTTGATAAGTTTCCCAGGAAGTGGGTCAAGTAAACATGTTGTTTGTTTTATCCCACTTACACGCTGTAATAGTTCCTCTAATGTTATTTCATCAAAAAGAGAGAGATTATTTTGTATTGCAGTATCCGTCGTAGATACAGTTGTATCTGTGTTCATAGAACCCAGTTGTAGCTGGGATGCGTTGTCTTTAATCTCCTTTCTAATGAGTTCAATTTTCTTATTAAAGAAATTCATAAAGTCATCTGCCGAGTGGGTGGAGCTATTGGGAGGAGTCCCTTGTTGGGTTAGCGATGCTACTGTACTAAACAAAAATTTAGGGTCGTTTTTGTTGAGGCGGATGAGATTTGAGTAATATTTAGCTTTAGCTAAGGTAAGCATGCGTTTATACGATATTAAACTATCACTCCATGCTTGATGGAAAACCTCAAGCTTGGTCGCGCGCCATTTGCGTTCCAACTTTCTACATGATAATTTATGAGCTCTGGTTTCTTCTGTAAACCATGGGGTGCGCCTTTTTAGGGGCCCTTTTTTGTTTTAGCGGTGCTATACTATCAATGGTTTTGCGCAGGGCATTGTCAAAGTTGTTAGTGAGGTTATCAATAGAGCCGACATAATTTGGGAATGGTGCCATTACCGAAGGCAGTAGGTCAGCAAGAGTCATCGTTGTGGCAGCATTAATGTTGCGGCTGCTATAGCAGTTATTATTATTATTATTAGTTTGTTGACAATGAGTCAGAACTTCGAATTTTATAAGGTAATGATCGGACATTACTTTAGTATACGGGAGTACCATAACTTTGGAGGTGGTGACACCCCTGACCAGCACTAGATCTATCGTATTGCCGTTGCGATGCGTAGGTTCATTTATTATTTGTGTAAGACCACAGCTATCAATTATAGTCTGGAGCGCCACGCACTGAGGGTCCGATGGGGTATTCATATGGATATTAAAGTCCCCCATTATGATTATATTGTCTGCGTGCGTCACTAGATCAGCAACGAACTCTGAGAATTCATTAATAAAGTCCGAGTAGGGCCCTGGGGGGCGGTAGAAAACTTTTCTGTTGTCCTCTCCACATGAAAAGCATGTTGTATTGTATCTGTACACTTTAAGGCAGTGGTTCTCAAATGGGGGTACGCGTACCCCTGGGGGTACTTGAAGGTATGCCAAGGGGTACGTGAGATTTTTTCAAAATATTCTAAAAAATAGCAACAATTCAAAAATCCTTTACAAATATAAATAAAAACCTATCTTTTTTTCCAAATAGTTCAAGAAAGACCACTACAAATGAGCAATATTATTTATAGTATACAATTTAATAAATCAGAAACTGATGACATAGTGCTATATTTTACTTCTTTATCTCTTTTTTTCAACCAAAAATGCTTTGCTCTGATTAGGGAGTACTTGAATTAAAAAAAAAATCACAGGGGGTACATCACTGAAAAAAGGTTGAGAACCACTGCTTTAAGGCATTGTGATTGTCATTGAGCATTCGCTAAGAATAGTGCATATGAGAATACAGTTTTTTTAAGTTGTTACTGTAAAGGCCGGAATCTATTAAGATCCCAAATAAGTGCTAAATAGCGTGTGCAAACATAAAATATGTGTACTATTAGTAGACGTGTTGCAGGTATTCTACTAAGACTGCGTTTACAATTGATAACAAGTGCAATAGTGGTGCAGGTGCCCTATTTTATTGAGGTGTTTGCATGTATACCAGCTGTCACCATAGAGACACTCATTTCCCTCCAAATTGATGGCATCATATGGTCGTCATGTTGACATTAACACAAATATAATATGCACTACTAAGGGTGTAATGGTACCCACAAATTTCGGTTCGGTACGTACCTCGGTTTAGAGGTTACGGTTCGGTTTATTTTCGGTACAGTAAGAAATAACAAAATATACATTTTCTGGTTATTTATTTACCAAAATTTGTAAACAATGGCTTTATCCTTTTAACATAACAATAACATACATACACACACAGGGTCGATTGTCAGAGTTAATGCAGTCAACATATATAAAATAAAAACTAAATAAGATAAGGCTCAGAATTGGTTTCTTAACAAAACCTTTCTACATATAAAGTGCAACATTTCCACATATAAAGTGCAACACTAAACTTCTTCAAGTTGTTGCTCAGATTAAATAAAATGACAAAACTTTTCTTCTACATACAAAAAGTGCAACATTAAACAGTTTCAAGTCAACTCAGATTAACTTTTCTTCCCCCCCAGCCTTTAACCCTGGTGACTTTCACTCAATTTTCATGTTTTTTGCCAGAAAAATCAGTTTATCCACATTGTCTGTAGAAAGAGCAGACCTGCTTGCAGTTAAAATGTCTCCAGCTGTGGAAAATAGCCTTTCGCTGGGCACGGAGGTAGCAGGTATGGCGAAGTAGTGCCTGGCTAACTTGGCAGTAAGAGGATATATGGGCTCATTGTTCTTCCACCATAGAAGTGGGTCAAAATCTAGTTTTTAATGCAATATGGTCTTAAATCTGCTGCTATAAAAACACCAACGGCATTTGTTATTGCTTTAGCCCTGCCTGACTCGCCGAGGAGAGGCTGCTTGAATGCGGTGGGAGCTGTGTTTGTTCGTCTTTATCTTCGTTGAAGCAATGTTATCCATTGTTGAATCGCACCGCAAAACCGAAATGTTGCCAAACAGGAGATCTTAACGAGGCAGGAGGGTCTTCCAGCTCTGGATTTTGCATGTTGTAATAGCCCGGTCGCTGCTAGCATGCCGTGTGTTGTGCCTCAGTGTGCATTGTTTACACAACGTGCAGTACGCTACTTAATATGTCCGTGTGGAAACTCGTTCGGTACACCTCCGAACCGAATCCCCCGTACCGAAACGGTTCAATACAAATACACGTACCGTTACACCCTTATGCACTACCCTTTCTGGACTATATCAGAATAATAATATAACAAACTATTTTTAGCACTCTGAATGTGCGCTCTGGGAGGCGGTGCGGTGGTGCGTCTGGAATGATCCAGATGCAGGAAATGCATAATGCAAGATTTGTTTACATTGTTATATTAAAAAAACAAACACAATTTATAAAAAACAAAAAAACGCCAGCAGACACCAAAAACAATCAATTCAATTTGTTTTAATCAGCCCCTTAAGTCATTCAGCAGCTATAATAATGAAATTATTAAATGTCATTGCCGATATTTTTTTGATTTCTGACAATCCAATTATGTTGACACGCACGCAGACACACATTGTTTCTCTCGTCCAGCACAAGCGCCTCCTTTCTCGCAGCCATTTGTGCATAAATGTGCCAGTTTGCGCGCAGATTTCAATACTAAATAAAGACGCAGTCGCAAAACAGTTTTAGTCTTGATAAATCACATTGCGAGCGCTAAATGATTATATTTGCATCTTCTCCTCCCAGTATTGTGGACGTTGTAATAATCAGCATGTATTCTGCATCTACATGGATTGCACTCTTTATTTTGCACATTGAAGAGACGCAATCCTCAGTGCACAAATTTAGTAGATCAGCTTTGCGTGTGCTATCATTTTAGTACACAAAAACCATTAGTAGATAAGGCTCTATGTCTTTCATGAACAATGAAACTTGTGAACCTGAACTAGAATATTTTTGAATGATTCCTACAAGCCACCACAGCTAATGTGGACTTACTGTACGCATTGTTGCATCCATCTATCTGTTATTGGACCTGCTTTGTCTGTATTGGGTGACTCCACATTGCTCGCTTACATTTTCAATGTGCATTGTGGCAAATCTGCTGTGCTTGAACAGGTCGGAGTTCCCCCGTTCATACTGGCACCCCAGCTGTCAACATTCAGCAGCAAAATGTCATGGGAGGTTGGGAATGGAACAGAACCGTTACCACAAACACAGGTATGCTCAGTGGAATCGACTACAGCTGTTTCCTTCTGTGTTCTCTTTAGAAGAAGCCAGTATTACAAAATGTAAACAGAGTTAGACGGTTTTACATGTTAAAAATGCGGAGTTGTACTCACAATAGATATTTTTATGTATTTTTTGGAGGAGGAGGTTTGGGAATGGGCAGTCGATCAGCCACTACAAGCCCAACAAGTTCAGTCCACAGCACACCCACCCATCAAACCAAGCCAAATACGCTGGACCCTTTTGCTGACATAGGCAACCTCGGGGGAAGCCTTAAAGGTAAGTTCTTGGTAATGTTACATTTTTGGTTATAATTATGCTACTCTTTGTATTTACCTGACGTCACGTCCGACTCATTAAAAATGGAAGACTCAGAAGTGGTGGTCAAGCAACCATCTGTTGTCAAAGCGTCATTTGGCCTTTCCCAAAGAAAAATGCCCTATGCTTGCGTTGTTTTAGGTAGGCTGTTTGAAGCGTTCAAATCGCGAAAAGGATAAAAGTTTATTCACAGTTCCTCAAGAGGTAAACAAGAAGGGCAAACAAGTTCAAGATTTTATGAAACGATGACGAAAAAAGGGGTTCTCGAAATTAGCACTCCAGTCCAAGGTAGCAGAGTTGAAGAATGGACAAGTTTTCAGTGACTACTTCGTTAAAGTTTTGTTTGATATACTTTTAACGTTTAGTATTTTCCCATTCTTGATGATCTCTCTGAGTGGTTAACCAAATGGGAAGATGAAAAACAACAGTGATTGGAGTGCTACTCGCAGTTTGTTTACAAGGAAGCGTACTCGCAAGATGCTACTTACTGTAAGTTAAATCATGAAATGCAATCTTACCCTAGCAAAAACGATCCATAATTTATCTGGAAGAATATTGATACCAAATTCCTTGTCCCAGCCATACACAAAGAAGCTGTAGCCCTCCATGCTTTTCCAGGTTTTCATCTGTTTTGCCGTATAGAATGACGTCTGGAACACCAGATAGGACATGTCTGGGAGCGCGACCGACGGATAATCTTTTATCACTCGACAAATCTTTTTTTGAGAAAGTATATGAATCGATTCCATTGCATAGTTAGATTTTTTGCTTGTATCTGCTTTTAACTGTAAGATCTAGGCCTCTTGCGTACTCTGTTTGCTCACTGTTTGCTGCACAGTAGCCATATGGGTTTGAGTGACCACCACTTTGTTGACTGAATACAAAGAATAATTATACTCTTTGTTTTAGGAGGTTCTGGATTCTCCAGCAAGCCCACAACACCAACAGGGACGACCCCTTCCTTTCCTCCCATGGGTTCCCCTTCTCGGCCGCCTCCATCTCCCCAGCATGCGGCAGGGTGGCAGCCCCAATCAGGAGCGGGTTTCCCATCATGGCAGCCTAACGCTGGTGCTGGAGGATGGCAAGCGCAAGGACAAAGCCCCACTCCACAGCCGAAGCCCAGCCCCAGCCACACGCCCATGTCTCACACTTCCCCGCAGAACCGACCCAACTACAACATTAGCTTCTCTCCGATGGGGGGTGGGTCACCCAGTGCAGGGGCTAAAGCACAGACAGGAATTGGTAAGAATGAAACTGATTGCATTGCCTATATTGTAATGAAAAATCGGACAACACGGGACTGTTTTTTTTAATCTCTTTCTGTATCCTCTATCGCAGGCCCTAATAAGCCCAAGGCCTCTGATGCCAACTTTGATGACCTGCTGTCTGGTCAAGGCTTTGCAGGGGCCAAAGACAAGAAAGGACCTAGGACTATAGCAGAAATGAGAAAGGAGGAAATGGCCAAAGAGATGGACCCTGAGAAAATAAAGGTAGGTATTAATGAAATAGGGTACTGTATTTGTAGTGTGAATATATGCTGGTGCATTTTACCAAAGGTGGAGGCTGAAATTCAAGGAACACTGTAGCTTGTGGCTCAGACCTGATGAGCACTGATAAGACTACCGGTAATTGAAGTGTCTAAATTGTCCATAGATGTGATTGTGAGTGCGATGCGATTTAATGGAGACCAGTCCAGGGTACCACTTAGGTCACATGGGATATGTTGCAGATTAAAGGCATATATATACAATAGATGGATGGATACCAGGCTTGTGCAAAATTTTGAATTTTGAAATCATCTGAAGATTTTACATTTTTATAAAATTTGCACCCTCACATGATGTTGAACTGGAATTTGAATTGGATTGACAGGAAGTGGAATTAAATTCATTACAATTAAGTCAAGTAACAGGAAGAACATGTCACGTTTACAAACACTAAAATTACCAGTAAATGCAAATTCCCCTCCATTTTCAATATTCTGTCAAATTATGGTGCAAAAACATTACATTTCCCAGTTATAATACATCAAATTAAATAATATGTTTAATAGGTGACCCTCCAAAAACATGCACTTGGGGATAGGTTGATTGGCAACACTAAATTGGCCCTAGTGTGTGAATGTTGTCTGTCTATCTGTGTTGGCCGTGCGATGAGGTGGCGACTTGTCCAGGGTGTACACCGCCTTCCGCCCGAATGCAGCTGAGATAAGCTCCAGCACCCCCCGCGATCCCAAAAGGGCCAAGCGGTAGAAAATGGATGGATGGATAATAGATTACACTTTTATTCGTACTTGTTGATGAGCACGTAGGCTGTCATTTAGATATGCGTACTGGGTTCATAGAAATAATATTTCTATGAAATATGACAAAAGGTAATGTATGGCATATACTGGCAAGCGTGACTCTGCAATACACCAATATTATAACCTGGAAATTCATAGAATTTAAATTGTATGTCCTTTAATACAAATTTGAATTATATTTCCTGTTGTACTTCCTCAATTCAAATTAATGGAATTAAATTAGAATTAGGGACACATTCCCAATTCAATTCATAATTTTGCACAAGCCTGATAGATACTGAGATGTATTTATTTTATAAATGAGCTTTTATTGAGAACTGCATTAAGTATTTTGACAACTGCATTTAAAAGGGTCATCAAGTTTGAAGTCAATAATTGCAGATCAATAATACTAAAACAGATTCCCCTGAAAATGTATGCACCCCAAAATCCTCCAAAAAATACTATACAATTGCTGATATTCTCTTGTTGAACTTGTTAGGGGTTACTTTATTTCTCGCTTAACTTTGTCTTTGGCCTCACATTCAAACAAAGCGGCAACATCATTTTCATATGTACATGCATTATTATACAACATGGTGTACTTTTATTTAAAAATGAACAGAACAATTTGAAAAGGTGAGTAAACGATACGGAACAAATGTTACATACAATAAAACATGTGTGTATATATATTCATAATTCAATGTAATACTTATTCATAATAGTGTTTTTATAGGTGTTTTGAAGTAATGTTACATATTTTCATTTCTAATGATTCAGAAGATGAATCCCTCGTAGTTCATATTTACTGGTTCACATCTGAAACATCATCTGGACCACTTCTGGAAGCGTATTATTATTTACTTCATACATCAATTTAACAGTTGTCTTATATGGGGCGGTATAGCTCGGTTGGTAGAGCGGCCGTGCCAGCAACTTGAGGGTTGCAGCTTCGATCCCCGCTTCCGCCATCCTAGTCACTGCCGTTGTGTCCTTGGGCAAGACACTTTACCCACCTGCTCCCAGTGCCACCCACACTGGTTTAAATGTAACTTAGATATTGGGTTTCACAATGTAAAGCGCTTTGAGTCACTTGAGAAAAAGCGCTATATAAATGTAATTCACTTCACTTCACTTCACATATGTGGAAATTGCTGGTTAATCACAGCCCTTTCTTCCCTGTTTGCTTTCCAGATTCTGGATTGGATTGAGGGGAAGGAGCGGAACATCCGAGCCCTCCTTTCCACTATGCATACAGTGTTGTGGGAAGGAGAAACACGTTGGAAGCCTGTAGGCATGGCTGACCTGGTCACTCCAGATCAGGTCAAAAAGGTTTACCGCAAAGCCGTCCTCGTCGTGCACCCAGATAAGGTGAGAAGGATAAGACACAACCTTTCTGAGATGAGAAGGAAGTTAATGTTATCAAAGCAATATCTAATATAAAAATTCACTTACAATACAATAGAATTACCGCAAGTGCTCACTACTATGGTTGTGTGATACTGGGATTTTTAAATGTAAGACTGTACAAGGATGCCAATACTCTTGACTTAACCTCTTAAGGCCCAAGCTGTTTGTTTACATGTTTTTTTTTTTTTATTTATCTTTGCTATTTGGGCTTATTGGACCCTAATTAGAATAAAAACAAAAAATCATCTTTTAATATGATGTACATAGTCCATAAGTGCACAAACGTGTACTTATGGACTACTACGTATACATGCAAATTTGTATTTTTACACTTTTTTTCTCCAAATTCCATTGTATGTTATACTCTTCTGACACCACCAGATAGCAGTATAAGTGTCCATATGTCGGCATAAGACCCCAATTCAGTAGTGTACACAATTTTGGAAATAAGAGCTAAAAGGTGCTGTCCACGCATGTTGCCACTAAGACCTTTAGAGGTTAAATGTCATGAATATTGAATCAACTCCAATTAGTTGATATGATTATTATAACACATAATATTTTATACAGAAAAATGTTTTAAGACTAAATGCAACAATATAAAACAGTGTAATAGTATAACATTATTCAAAATGGCTCCCTTACTATGTTCAACTACACAATTATTTAAGACAAACTATCAACATTGTAAAAACATAATTATAGAAATGCTAACAAAAAAATTAAAAATAACTTTCACTGCAGGCACTTATTGGTAAAAATGAATGTCAGCAGAGTACAAATGGGAGGGGCCACGTACGCAGAGAGAAAGAAATGTGTTGTTTGCAAAGACAGACTAGGAGAGATGCCATGGTTGCATAAACTCAGGAATATAGAGTAATTTGCTTTGCGTAAAAATTAGAAAATGCAAGTATCAATCCCATGATGCTAGTATCAATCTGATACACATACCCACCTTGGTATCAATGCTATCAATATTTATATGGATATGCCCACAACCTAACTACTACCCTTTTTAAGTGTTATCAAACTAGTTTATCAATGATTCACCAGTATAGTATACATTCACATAGAGTGTAAGTTTAATTAAATGGCTTTAACTTACTGAATGAGACTGAAAGTAATGTCATGGTAGTGATTATGGGTGTCCCGATCCGAAATTCGGACTGATAACAGTTAAAAAAAAAAACAAGTACTGGATGATATCGGCTTGCATGTAAAATCTCCGATATAAGGTCTGATATAAACAGTCCTGCAGTGTGTTTACTTATGCACAGCTGGACAACCAGTTAATACCTAAATGTCCTCCAATAAGCACACAAAGTTGGTATTTTCTTGTATTTTATTGAAGTAATTTACAAAAGGTGAACATGGTAGGCTATAGGCTACTAGGAGCTAGCAGCTACACAACAGCTAAGCACACAATAGCACACATGCTACACATATGTAATAAGTGTCCTTAATTGAACAATATTGAGGTCTAAAACACGAAAATTTGTCAATATGAACACGTAACAAATAATTATAGTTGTGTATTACTTACAGATTCAAAGTTTCAATGGCAGAAACCTTTTGGAAATGATCTGTGTCTGTTGGGCCTGCAATGAGGTGCCCTTGCACCTGTGTGCCCCCCAGCACCCCCTCCCCCCCACCCCCACCCCCCTGACCCAGAGGGAGACAGTGGTAGTAAATGCATAGATGGATGACCTTAATGAATTATGACCACTAGGTGTCGCCAAAACACAAATGCACACCCCACTTCAAAAGCATAAATCTTTCATAAAGTTAGTGTTTTTATACCTACTATTGTTCTCTAAATAATTTCACTTGATCAAACCTTTTCTAACAATTCACGCTACAACATAATAAAATCATGTACTACAATTCCTGCTGATATTATACCGAATTAATATTAGTATCGGCCAACACTCATCGCTCCAATATCAGTATTTCATCAGAAGTGAAAAGGTTGTATTGGACACTCCTCTATTAGTTATGAGGCAAATCATCAAATGATTGTAGTACTTTAACAAACTTTGGACATTAGCCTTTTGATAAATGATATAAACAGCGACAATATGAAACATACAAGCAGAAAAATGATCACCCCCTCAACAACGTGAAAAGTCAGAGAGCCAAAGGTGGGCCTTAGCCAGTCAAATAAAGAACTGTTGTCCTGATGGACAGAAGTTGCAGTATCTTGGAGGTGATGAATTATATTACCAATTGTGACGTTATAGTCCGGCACAAAGGTACAACATTCAGATCCTATCACAGCACAGGTACCCCCTTGGGCCGCTAAAAGAAAATCCAAAGCTGCTCGGTTCTGCAAAGCTAGCAGTCTAACGGAGGCGAGTTCACTCGACATAAGCATGAGTGCCCGGGCGGTTTCATTAGCGATAGTTTCTATTGCATGGGACAGATCAGCAATTTGATCTAAAGCCGACATAACTCCATAAAAAGGCAGAAGAGAACCGATTGCGTTTTTGAACGGAGATTGATGATGTGTCCAGAACGCGTCAGAAACGCCACGCCTCATTCTGTGAAGAGAAGGTTTCGTCGGCAAAGACTGAGTCACTCTCATAGCTGGGATGACATATGCTAAACCACAGCGTCCCGTGTAATCCACTGGAAGATAGGGGTAAGCCAGGTTTCCACACACCCAGTACATTCCTATCGGAGAGGATATGGAGCAGCTGGCAGTGTGGTGAGCGAGTGCATTAAGCCGAGTTGGGCCTGCAGTCTCTAGGCACTGCTGGGGGGCTGATTTCAGAACCTGGAACTCGCCGTTTGGTTTTCTCGGGTCCCATTTATAGGTGTGAAGGCAGTCTGATTCTCCTACAGGTGATGTTCCATCATTCTCAAGGCACCAGGTGAATTTCTGAGGAATGAGCAGTACCGAAACAGGTGTGGGAGTTTTCACGCACCTGTTGCAATTCACGTGTGGTCCCGAACAGTTAAGAGGTCTCATTTTTGAGAGGGGACGGCATTCGGGGTGGAAGTAAGACTGAGCAAATGGGATATGCAGTAGATGGCAGGTGTCGCAGTCGGAGGCGGGCAGGGCCATCAGAGGTAAGCCTTCTCCAGCAGTGTAGGGCATAAAACCACAGACGTAACAGCTGGAATTAGGCTGTATGTGCTGAGCCACTTGCCACGCCATGGTCAGGAAAATGTTGATGTCGTCTACTATTACGTTGCTGGATTTCATTACCTGTGGGGCTGCCAGGATGGACTCCACTAGAATCAGAATAAGCATGAGCATTCTTGCGACTGGAGTCAAGGATCGGAAAGAACTCTTGTTGAAATGGTCCTTCAGAAAAGAAGACCACCACCATCAGGTCAGCAGTCAAAAAATGCAACACTCGGAACTGATGAGGTGATTGAAAATGAGTGATTGAGTAGTAGAAAATGGTGTCCTTCCCCCTCTATTTATCCTCTCTTATCAACATAGACACACCCCAGAATGTCACTTGGGTATGTCTGTTTCACAAATCTATAGCCATTAATCAATCACTTTAAGGTGCAAGGATTCCAATCGTAAAAACTGGATATTTAGACTAGTTTGCTGGATTAATTTAGAGTTCAGTGAGATGTTTAAGGACATTTTCAAACCAATCAAGTGGAAGCTGGGTTGAGCCAGTTGCGCAATCATGTGTCAAATTGACTTGTTTGCATGAGACTGTCTTTTAGTAATCTGGTCTCTTTCCATTTGACTCTTCATTCCTGTGTCAAGAATCTCCGTTTGTTGACACTGTTTCTTGGCTGGCTGCAGCCTCAGACAGAAGAGTGTTTCTGCCAGTGGTTGAAAGCCTGTTTTTGACGAACTTTGACCAAAGTTCAATAAGAGTCAACATGTTTTATAGTGAGTGGTTTGCTCATCAGCACTGACCTAGATCCTAGTAGATGATACCATGTTGCAAGAAGAAAGAAGAAAGCAGGGGTCTCACAACAAGTAGCTCATGAGTAACTCTCCAAAGGGTCAACTAATATTTGCTTAAAGCAGGGGTCTGCAACCTTTTCTATCAAATAGACATTTTCCCACCTCTTCCACTGAAAAAAAATAGTATAGGGCCGCAAAACATACAGCTTATGAACTTATAAAAGTTTCCATCTTTTTTTTATATTTTACAGCAGAAACTATCTGTCCATATGAAATTAAACATTTTTCCTTTTCTAGCTTATCGGAAGGGTTGAAAACTCGAGAAGCTGAACTGAACACACAGGCTTCCAGTTTCTTTTACTTGCCTTCCTTGCGCCTCAGGACTCAGCCTGTGCACATTCACAGCCTCAAAGACAGTTGGAAATGATAGAACTCTTTTTTTAAAAATGCTAACTTTTCTCACTCCGGGGTTTAAAAAAAAGAAGCTAAGGGAGCCACAATAAGGAGGCACAAATTCCACATGTGGCTTCAGAGTCGCGGGTTGCAGACCCCTGGCTTAGATGCTTAGTTTCTTATTTACTAAATGGTGTGTGCAACTTTAGAAATTGTGCATGCTATAAGTGGGAGGGTTGTGGGTAATCTACCAAATTACAACCAGCAGAGGTGCTGTTGATTCGTTTAGCCATAGCGTCCAAAAGACTGACATTTCACTAACAAATTCATAGGCTCCAGCACCCCCTGCCACCCCATACTTGCCAACCCTCCCGATTTTCCCGGGAGACTCCCAAATTTCAGTGCCCCTCCCGAAAATCTCCCGGGGCAACCATTCCCCCGAATTTCTCCCGATTTCCACCTGGACAATTGGGGGCGTGCCTTAAAGGCACTGCCTTTAGCATCCTCTCTCACCTGAAAAGGAGACTATTACATATGTTTCCGTTATCCATAGGTTTATCTATAACCCATAAAGTAGGCAGGCACAGAGCTATTTCTCAGCATGTGTTTATTCCATCCGGCACGTTAATACACTGACACACAACATCCGGATTCCCATCATGCATTGCTTCAAAACTACGGCAAGTAGTAATGTCCAAAAACATAGGCATGTAAAACTAGTATTTTGATCACTTTATTGTTTTTCGCCCTGGTCCATGATAACTTCAAAAATGATATAGCTAACATGAGCAAAAAATTTTTCAAAATAATCGCCATTTCTTGTTCATAGACTCCATTGCCTGTTTCCTAATGCTCTTTCAGCATTTCCCGAAGTACCTTGAGGAAAACCTCAGTAGAAGAGGACGCAAAATAGAATACTTGCAGCTTACCTTATTTTTCCCTCGACAATACTTAATATTTCCAATTGGGCTTATTAGTCTGAATTTTTGCATTACGGTTCAAATCTTAACTCATAGCCAATTAAGATTAATGTCAATACAATTGGGGAAAAATCCACACCTTTCCCCATTCTTCAGTTGAAAATGTTGTGGATTCTGAACTGACCCATGCCACTTCTAGATAGAATCCTCCTTTGTCCTAACCCAGGGATGTCAAACATGCAGGCCGGATCAGGCTCGCGAACAGGTTCAATCCGGCCCGTGAGATGAGCTTGCTAAGTGTAAAATTGAGCTGCATTTTTAAATGAAAGAAACTGCTGTTCTAAAAGTGTCCATTGGATGTCACAATAGCAATTCTGTTAGGCAAGCAAATAGTTTATACTGGGGCGAGCAAGTATACCAAGCACGGTAAAGCGGGACTGTGACTCCTCCCCCTCAACCCAATGTAAATCAAACAGGAGTAAAATAAACAATTAAAATGCTGCATGAGACACTGCACAATTGATAGAGTTCTGTGAAAATGATTGTCTTCTGTGCAAATTTAAAGAAAGTCAACAATGGAAATGACAAATGAGGTAGTTGATACATAGAAGTGTTTTTATTTATGCTTCATTTTGTTTTTGTGGATGGGCTGTGACTTAAAGTTTAATTGGTTTGTAGAAACACTGAGATTACTGTCATGATCCGTTACCCGGGTCATGGCATGATTTATGTTTGGTAATGTTTCTGTTTTAGTCTGTTTCCTGGGTGCACCCTCTTTCCCTGTTTTCTGTTGGTTTCCATGGGCACTGATTCTCCTCACCTGTCTTAGTTCAGCAATTTGTGTTCCCACCAGGTGTTTTGGTTAGAGATGTCCGATAATATCAGCAGGCCGATATTATCGGACGATAAATGCTTTAAAATGAAATTAACGGTATCGGTTATTTTATTATCGGTATCGTTTTTTATTTATTTATTTATTTATTTTTTGTATTAAATCAACATAAAAAACACAAGATACACTTACAATTAATACACCAACCCAAAAAACCTTCCTCCCCCATTTACACTCATTCACACAAAAGGGTTGTTTCTTTCTGTTATTAATATTCTGGTTCCTACATTATATATCAATATATATCAATACAGTCTGCAGGGGATACAGTCCGTAAGCACACATGATTGTGCGTGCTGCTGGTCCACTAATAGTACTAACCTTTAACAGTTAATTTTCCTCATTTTCATTAATTACTAGTTGGTATGTAACTGTTTTTATATTGTTTTACTTTCTTTTTTATTGAAGATTTAAAAAAAAAAAGTATTTATCTTATTTTATTTTTTTAAAAAGGACCTTATCTTCACCATACCTGGTTGTCCAAATTAGGCATAATAATGTGTTAATTCCACGACTGTATATATCGGTTGATATCGGTATCGGTAATTAAGGGTTTGGTCAATATCGGAATATCGGATATCGGCAAAAAGCCATTATCGGACATCCCTAGTTTTGGTTAATCACTCCCCTTTATAGTTTCCTGTCACCCAGCAGTAGTTGCTGGGTCAATATTTGCAATAGGCAAGAGTTACGTTCTCCCGGTTTTTTCCTCTTCGCTCTAGTGATTTATGTACAGTCTTGCTTTCCTCGTTTTTTTCACCCTTGGTGACATCTTATCTGCACGCCACTCCTGCTTGTCTTCTGCCTTGGAGGGAACGCTACCAGCGACGTAACAATTACGTCTAATTTAATTTTGTTCTTAATGGTGTGTTTGACTCTGCATCAATTTTTTTCCTCAGAATTTTTTACTAACTTGAAGTGTTTTGTCAAGAGGGTTATTTCTAATATGTACATTTTCAGAATGTCCTTGTTCTGTTTTGGGCCAAAGTAAAACAAAGAAAACAATCTGAAGTTGTCGTAGTTGTATTTTTAAGTTGTTATACCATGATTTCACCCGTCCGGCCCATGTGGGAATAGATTTTCCTCTATGCGGCCCCTGAGTTAAAGGGGAACATTATCACAATTTCAGAATGGTTAAAACCATTAAAAATCAGTTCCCAGTGGCTTATTATATTTTTCGAAGTTTTTTTCAAAATTTTTCCCATCACGCAATATCCCTAAAAAAAGCGTCAAAGTGCCTGATTTTAACCATCGTTATATACACCCGTCCATTTTCCTGTGACGTCACATAGTGAAGCCAACACAAACAAACATGGCGGAAAGAACAGCAAGATATAGCGACATTAGCTCGGATTCAGACTCGGATTTCAGCGGCTTAAGCGATTCAACAGATTACGAATGTATTGAAACGGATGGTTGTAGTGTGGAGGCAGGTAGCGAAAACGAAATTGAAGAAGAAACTGAAGCTATTGAGCCATATCGGTTTGAACCGTATGCAAGCGAAACCGACGAAAACGACACGACAGCCAGCGACACGGGAGAAAGCGAGGACGAATTCGGCGATCGCCTTCTAACCAACGATTGGTATGTGTTTGTTTGGCATTAAAGGAAACTAACAACTATGAACTAGGTTTACAGCATATGAAATACATTTGGCAACAACATGCACTTTGAGAGTGCAGAAAGCCCAATTTTTATCAATTAATATATTCTGTAGACATACCCTCATCCGCTCTCTTTTTCTGAAAGCTGATCTGTCCAGTTTTGGAGTTGATGTCAGCAGGCCAGGGAAGCTAGGGTCGATAGGGGGTTTAGCTCGCTCATCTGCGGGAACAAACTGCCGCCATTGCTTGCCGTGTTAGCGAGGTCCTTTGTCCCTGAATTGCTCACACACTCCGGCAAATTCAATGGGGGTCTGGCGGCAGATTTCTTTGACTTTATCGTTGGAAATGCATCTGCTTTGAGTGTCGCAGGATATCCACACATTCTTGCCATCTCTGTCGTAGCATAGCTTTCGTCGGTAAAGTGTGCGGAACAAACGTCCAATTTCTTGCCACTTTCGCATCTTTGGGCCACTGGTGCAAGTTGAATCCGTCCCTGTTCGTGTTGTTACACCCTCCGACAACACACCGACGAGGCATGATGTCTCCAAGGTACGGAAAACAGTCGAAAAAACGGAAAATAACAGAGCTGATTTGACTCGGTGTTTGAGAAAATGGAGGATTGCTTCCCGATGTGACGCCACGTTGTGATGTCATCGCTCCGAGAGCGAATATTAGAAAGGCGTTTAATTCGCCAAAATTCACCCATTTAGAGTTCGGAAATCGGTTAAAAAAATATATGGCCTATTTTCTGCAACATCAAGGTATATTATATTGACGCTTACATAGGTCTGGTGATAATGTTCCCTTTTAAAATGAGTTTGACACCCCTCTCCTAACCTCTCTATTGGGTCATGATTTGCACATCATTTCACTGAAATAATGTCAAGGCAGCAATTAAGTTTTTCCCTCACCGATTTATATTGCGCTTTTACTTCCCCCCTCACAGGCAACAGGGCAGCCCTATGAACAATACGCCAAGATGATTTTCATGGAACTAAATGACGCCTGGTCTGAATTTGAAAGTCAAGGACAAAAAGCTCTCTACTGAAGGAGAAGCCAGCGATGAGAAGACCCCGACATGTCACCACTCTGGTCGACATTCTTACAGCCATGTTGAGACGGCAGCGTCCAGACCAACTGAGTATAGCCTCCTACTGTATGTTTTGGTGCAATATCATCATTCTTCCTCCTTGTGGCTCTGGACAAACTCACCCGTCAAAGCACACACCATGGGACGTCTGGGGAAGATTAGAAGTGAAGACATCAAACTAGAAGAAGACACACAAGATAAGATAAGAGACAAACGCATGAATGAACTGAACAAGAATAAGAGATCAAGTTAGCTGCATAGAGACTTAGTACCATGTGTGGTACATTCTCCTTATTCAGTTATTATTGACTCCCAAGCCAGCGTTTCCCATCTTTAAATCGACTATGAGTTGACAAAAAGAGAAAATAGTACAATAACAGCAGGTCAATAAGTCCACAATTTGACATCATTTTAACGTATACACCTAAGCGTTGTGCTTTTACATGTTGGCTTTAAAAGATGAACAAATCCTGAGAGCCAACGTCCTCTGCAGTTAATATTTGTGTTATTTTGCATAACAGGGCTATTTTTTTTTTTCAAAACTCTTGACAAAAGAAATAGACCAAAAACAAATGTCTACTGCAGAGGATGCTGGTTCTTAGGAGGACACACAGGAAGCACCTTGAGGCCTCATTCTGTATAATAACTAACATAATAAAATAGATTTTCAAGGGTACCTATGGAAATGTTTTGGTTAAGCACAAATCTGAATCAGTGCAGTCGGGATGGAAATTTTACAACTACTCCCGATTTCGATTTGATTCAAATTCTTGGCGTGATAATTTGATTCAAAATTGTCGATTCAAACCAGTACTTGCAATATATTATTTGGTTTTAGGATTATAATAAAACATTTTAAAAAGAGGTTACAAAAGCTCATATTGGCTGCTTGACGTATGACAATGGGTAAGCACGCAGATGGCCTAAAAAAACATTTTCAGAAATGTATTATTAAAATAATAATTAAACAATCGATTGTTAGAAATTAAAAATCGTTTTAGAATCAAAATAAACACAAATCTGGATACTGATGTAAATCGATTTTTTAAGCATACAAACTGTGCAGCTCTTAAGAAAGGCCTTTATTCATTCATAAATTCATTTTACCTGCTGCTTTGGCTCATTTATTTATTGAAAATATTCCAGATCTCTGAGACGACCCGAACTAACACGGCATTTGTGTGTGTCGAATAGTTCTCAAACTACCAAATTATACAGCAGCAAAGATCATCTTAATATATGTTGTTCCCCCAATGTGGTTATATTTAATGCAATACAAGTTTCTTTTTAATGGTTTATCATTTTAAAAGTAATTATATCATACTTATGTTTTTGTTTAATGTAAGTCAAACGGTACTGTAAACAATGTAATGAAATGTATTTCCATGTTTATTACTTGATGCCATGAGTTTGTAAGACCATTTTTATCACAGCACTGACACTTTTATTTTAGTTTTTTTAAGAATAGTCACAGAGCAATAGCGGCACCGCGTCATATCCAATTATTTCAGCAGCTGTATATTTTGCAGATGCTGATGTTATTTTGATATGTGAACTATGCTGAATAATAGCAATCGCCCTTGGTTCATTTGACTCCTGCTGTCATTTGAAAGGAAATCAACACTTTAACTATTGCCGTGTCTATTTATCTGAAAGGGTTCACTTTTACAAAATGTCTTTCATTTGTTGGAATTGAAAGTTTTCGAGACGCTACAAGACTGAAAATGCTGGGTTCCGAAATGGTTCGAATACTAATAAGTACAGTGGACGCTCAACAAGACCGCAGTTAAGACACTTGGAAATAATTCAAACTGTGAAATAATTGCAGACAGAGGAAGTGCACTGTGTGTGCTTCTGTGCTCTACTGAGGACCTACAGTATGTACACGTGGAGAAAAAAGCCCTCATAAGCTCCTTTACTGACTGAAATATCCAGCTACTGTCTTACAAGTAGGCTAAAAACAATAATAACCCCTGTGTTGTACTCAGTGGACGTGTGTAGATTGTATGGAAGTGATTTGGACTATTGTATGTTTTGTGTTTTTGCCTGTCTGCTGTTAAAGTATTACTAAACTGTAAAATACCCTTTGTTTGCTTGAATTGCATTTTACTATTCACAATCCTTTGTTTTCTGCGCGGTATAGCTCGGTTGGTAGAGTGGACGTGCCAGCAACTTGAGGGTTCCCGGTTCGATTCCCCACTTCTGCCATCCTAGTCACTGCCGTTCAATCAATCAATCAATCAATGTTTATTTATACAGCCCTAAATCACAAGTGTCTCAAAGGGCTGCACAAGCCACAACGACATCCTCGGTTCAGAGCCTACATAAGGGCAAGGAAAAACTCACAGCCCAGTGGGATGTCAATATGAATGACTATGAGAAACCTTGGAGAGGACCGCAGATGAGGGTGACCTCCCCCCCTATACGGGAGACCGGATGCAATGGACGTCGAGTGGGTCTAGCACAGATCTGGGCAAATTAAGGCCCGGGGGCCACATGCGGCCCGTTAAGTATTTCAAACTGGCCCGCCGGACATTCCCAAAAATTTTTTTTAGATCTTTAAGATGGAAACTGTAGCTGCCATTATGATGTGCAGTCATGTTTTCAAATGACCGTAAGTCTTGAACTATACAAAGTATTTCAATGGTTGGAATCTGCGCTTTTGCATGATATACTTGTTACTATGGTAATCTAATTAGTTACTATGGTAATTAATTAGTTACTATGGTAATCTAAGTCACAGCAGCTCAGACAAGGCACCAAGCAGTGGGCGTGGGGAGTGTGTCAGCCTGAAATGTGGGTGTCGGGGACAGATGTGGAAGAAGATTTTTAACAACAAAGTTTTAAAGCTTAGTGATATATCAGATCGTATATTGTATTTTTACCCTTTGCGTTCATATTTTGCTTTTGTCGCATTTTTGCCGCATTTTTCTTGATTGTAAAATATGTTGATCGGGAGGGGGTGTGACGTTCATATTTTGTCAATATTCAGTGTTTTATCGTTCATAGAAAAATTAAAAATTCCAGTCCGTTTTATAAGGCGGTCTGTCAAAACGTTGACAAATGTTTCGTTATTATTTATTTCCGCTGTTTCTCTTTACTCAATTTTTATATTTACACTAAGTAGAACCTCAATTGGTTCCATGATGGAGCACTCATCTCAAAACATGTGTATCTCAAATCCTATTGAAATTAATAAAAAAAAATTTAATTAGTGCTTGCCCCCCCAAAACACCACACTTTTACCATTTAACATGCCTCAACTCACGGCAAGGAGGCTCATAACTCAAACTTGCTGGCAACTTAAGCCGAGAGAAAGCGTGTATCTCAAAACAACACCACTCTATATTTTTCCACAAACCCCAAAACCAGTGAAGTTGGCACGTTGTGTAAATGGTAAATAAAAACAATGATTTGCAAATCCTTTTCAACCTATATTCAATTGAATAGACTGCAAAGACAAGATACTTAACGTTCGAACTGGAAAACAAATTGTCGAACAGTTTAAGAACAACATTTCTCAATTTCACCATCTAAGGTCTGTAATATAAAGTTAAAGTTAAAGTACCAATGATTGTCACACACACACTAGGTGTGGTGAAATTATTCTCTGCATTTGACCCATCACCCTTGATCACCCCCTGGGAGGTGAGGGGAGCAGTGAGCAGCAGCGGTGGCCGCGCCCGGGAATCATTTTTTGGTGATTTAACCCCCAATTCCAACCCTATCATCAAAAGGTTCAGAGAATCTGGAGAAATCACTGCACGTAACATTGAATGCCCGTGACCTTGGATCCCTCAGGCGGTACTGCATCAAAAACCGACATCAGTGTGTAAAAGATATCGCCACATGGGCTCAAGAACACTTCAGAAAACCACTGTCAGTAATAGTTTGCTGCTACATCTGTAAGTGCAAGTTAAAACTCTACTATGCAAAGCAAAAGCCATTTATCAACAACACCCAGAAACACCGTCGGCTTCGCTGGGCCTGAGCTCATCTAAGATGGACTGATGCAAAGCGAAAAAGTGTTCTGTGGTCTGACGAGTCCACATTTCAAATTGTTTTTGGAAACTGTGGACGTTGTATCCTCCGGACCAAAGAGGAAAAGAACCACCCGGACCGTTATAGGCGCAAAGTTGAAAAGCCAGCATCTGTGATGGTATGGGGGTGTATTAGTGCCCAAGGCATGGGTAACTTACACATCTGTGAAGGCACCATTAATGCTGAAAGGTACATACAGGTTTTGGAGCAACATATGTTGCCATCCAAGCAACGTTACCATGGACGCCCCTGCTTATTTCAGGAAGACAATGCCAAGCCACGTGTTACAACAGCGTGGCTTCATAGTGAAAGAGTGCGGGTACTAGACTGGCTTGCCTGTAGTCCAGACCTGTCTCCTATTGAAAATGTGTTGCGCAATATGAAGCCTAAAACACAACAATGGAGACCCCGGACTGTTGAACAACTTAAGCTGTACATCAAGCAAGAATGGGAAATAATCCACCTGAAAAGCTTAAAAAATTGGTCTCCTCAGTTCCCAAATGTTTACTGAGTGTTGTTAAAAGGAAAGGCCATGTAACACAGTGGTAAAAATGCCCCCGTGACAATTTTTTTGCGATTTGTGTCTGCCATTAAATTCTAAGTTAATGATTATTTGCAAAAAAAAATTAAGTTTCTCAGTTTGAACATTAAATATCTCGTCTTTGCAGTCTATTCAATTGAATATAAGTTGAAAAGGATTTGAAAATCATTGAATTGTTTTTATTTACCATTTACACAGCATGCCAACTTCACTGGTTTTGGGTTTTGTACAATGTGCCACTGGACCTTAAAATAAGGCTGCACTTTGGACTCCCCTGGGTTAGGTTTTTTACCAGGAAGGTGGAGTGTTACCCAACGACAAAAGAGTATCTCCAGGCTTTGTCTTCTAGTACTATCGCTGGAGTCATGACTCACACTAGTCAAAGGCTGCACTCTTCCACACCTCGCCTTTCAAGGTGGTGTTAAAGGGGAACATTATCACCAGACCTATGTAAGCGTCAATATATACCTTGATGTTGCAGAAAAAAGACCATATATTTTTTTAACCGATTTCCGAACTCTAAATGGGTGAATTTTGGCGAATTAAACGCCTTTCTATTATTCGCTCTCGGAGCGATGACGTCACAACGTGGCGTCACATCGGGAAGCAATCTGCCATTTTCTCAAACACAGAGTCAAATCAGCTCTGTTATTTTCCGTTTTTTCGACTGTTTTCTGTACCTTGGAGACATCATGCCTCGTCGGTGTGTTGTCGGAGGGTGTAACAACACGAACAGGGACGGATTCAAGTTGCACCAGTGGCCCAAAGATGCAAAAGTGGCAAGAAATTGGACGTTTGTTCCGCACACTTTACCGACGAAAGCTATGCTACGACAGAGATAGCAAGAATGTGTGGATATCCTGCGACACTCAAAGCAGATGCATTTCCAACGATAAAGTCAAAGAAATCTGCCGCCAGACCCCCATTGAATCTGCCGGAGTGTGTAAGCAATTCAGGGACAAAGGGCCTCGGTAGCACGGCAAGCAATGGCGGCAGTTTGTTTCCGCAGACGAGCGAGCTAAACCCCCTGGATGTCTTGGCTCACACCGTCCCTTATGCCACCGAAGATGATCAAGAGAAGTATATCGACCCTAGCTTCCCTGGCCTGCTGACATCAACTCCAAAACTGGACAGATTAGCTTTCAGGAAAAGAGTGCGGATGAGGGTATGTCTACAGAATATATTAATTGATGAAAATTGGGCTGTCTGCACTCTCAAAGTGCATGTTGTTGCCAAATGTATTTCATATGCTGTAAACCTAGTTCATAGTTGTTAGTTTCCTTTAATGCCAAACAAACACATACCAATCGTTGGTTAGAAGGCGATCGCCGAATTCGTCCTCGCTTTCTCCCGTGTCGCTGGCTGTCGTGTCGTTTTCGTCGGTTTCGCTTGCATACGGTTCAAACCGATATGGCTGAATAGCTTCAGTTTCTTCTTCGATTTCGTTTTCGCTACCTGCCTCCACACTACAACCATCCGTTTCAATACATTCGTAATCTGTTGAATCGCTTAAGCCGCTGAAATCCGAGTCTGAATCCGAGCTAATGTCGCTATAGTTTGCTGTTCTATGCGCCATGTTTGTTTGTGTTGGCTTCACTATGTGACGTCACAGGAAAATGGACGGGTGTATATAACGATGGTTAAAATCAGGCACTTTGAAGCTTTTTTAGGGACATTGCGTGATGGGTAAAATTTTGAAAAAATCTTCGAAAAATAAAATAAGCCACTGGGAACTGATTTTTAATGGTTTTTACCCTTCTGAAATTGTGATAATGTTCCCCTTTAATGCACATGCTTGTGGAGGTGCCCTGCATGTCTTTACAGTGGCACAAAATGTGGATATGCGGCGCATAGGGGCGCCAAAACAGTGGGCATTTCATAGGTTGACCAGAGGGGGAGCACTTTTAAAACCGACACACAGTCAATTTGAAAAATCCCTCCTTTTGGGACCACACTAATTTTGATAGATTTCACCACCAGGGGTGCAAATGTGACATTCTCTATTAGATGCATGTTTTTTGTATTGAGACCATGATTTATGTCCTAATGTGTTCACCGGTCCTCATAAGGAAGATACTTTTCCTTGTTGATGTCTCAAAAAGAGTAGAAAGACAAGAACACACACACACACACACACACACACACACACACACACACACATTTGTTACCTTCTTGAGACATCCAAAAAATGCCTACCACTTTAGGACCTTTCTAGATATATAAAGATTTGTATTTACAACATTATTAATATATACATACAATGCAAATATAAAAAAGCTTGTTGTGAAAAATGAGTTGGAATTTCACAAGAAAAAGGTCACAATTTCCCAAAGAAAAACGTAGAATTTTGGCAGTATTATAATAAAAGTCGTATTTGTGCAAGATTATGATAAAAGTTGGATTTTTACTCAATAACAGTCGCAATTTTACAAGAAAAGCTTAACATTTTGGCAATTTTATAAAAAGAGTCGTGATTTTACTCGACAAAAGTCACAATTTTATAAGAAAACTTTAAAATGTGGGCAATATTATAAGAATAATCAGAATTTTACTTGGCAAAATTATCACAAAAGTTATAATTTAACTAAAAAAAATTCACTATTTTACAAGAACAAAAAAAAAGGGCAATATTGTGATAAAAGTCAGAATTGTATACGACAAATGTCACCATTTTGCATTAAAAAGTATTAATTGTACATAAAAAAGTAATTTTATGAGAAAATATTGCAATCTTACAGAAACAGAAAGAATATGAGAAATGATTCCCAATTTTATAAGAAAAAAGTCGACATATTGTGAGAAAGACTGCTTTTAGTTATTTTATTTATTTTTTTGTATTTTTTGTTTGTACTTAGTTTTTAATCTTCATTATTTACTTCAAGTTATTACAGTATGTCTCTATATACATATTTATTTTCTTTTTTTTATATAAATTGTGGCCAAAGGGGGGTGCATTTCAAATTGTGACACACACTTGTTATTCGATATGTTGGCCAGAAGGGGAGCACTTCAAATGTTTAGACACACTTGTTATTTCATATGTTGACCAGAGGGGGAGCACTTTTAAAATCGACCCACGGTCCTTTTGAAAAATCCCTCTTTTTTGGAACCACCCTCATTTTGATAGATTTCACCACCATGGGTGCAAATGTGACATTCTGTATCAGATGAATGTTTTCCGTATTGGGACCATGATTTATGTCCTAATATGGAAGGTACTTTTCCTTGTTGACGTCTCAAGAAGGGTAGAAAGACAACACACACACACACACACACACACACACACACACACACACACACACACACACACACACACACACACACACGTGCAAAGACATCATGCCTCCATTACTCCGGTGATTAAAAACAAACAGTTGGGAATATACAAAGTCATCAATAATATATCGACTTTTAATAATGTTTAATAAACCGATAGTTTCTCATTACTGGCATGATTGGCTGCAGCTGATAGTTTCTCTTTTGACAGCATTTGTCAAAAATCTGATGTTTCAAAATGCTGTTTGTGTGCATGGATGAGGTCCTAAAGTATGTCGGATTAGATTATTTGGCCTTGGGAGAGGTTTTGATTAATATACCTCAATTTAACTTTTCAAGAGGCTGTTTCTCTTTTTGATCACTAGAGGGTAGCAGAGTACAGATTATAAAATACTCTGACTCTTGAAAGCTCATTGTTGCTAAAAGTAAAGATAATTCCTTAACGTTTAGAATCTAATACATATGTCCTGATCTCTCATGACAATTACTAGTTTATTTTATTTAGTTTCATTTCAATTTATGAATTACATTTTTTCATTTAGCAATTTTCCACTGTTGTGCCAACCTCCAGAAAAGTGAAGTGTCTTGCCTAAGGACACAACGGCAGCAACTATGATGGCGGATGCTGGAAAACTAGAAACCCTCAAGTTTCCCCTCGTCTCCTGTTATGTATGTTTGCCTCTTTTTTGGCACCTCTTTTACTGTTTGCTCCCTCACTCACCTGTCTGACTGGCAATCAGAACAAACCTGTGTCTGGTTTCCAATCAGGAGGGTTTTAGTGCTTTGTACCTCCATGTTGCATAGCTTTTCCCTGTGCTTCCTGTGACTGCTTTCTCTTTTTATTCACATTAGTTTTCTTACTAGATACATTTTACCTGCACTTTGCCTGCCGTCTCTGCATCCACCAACGCTAATGTGACACGAAACGTAACAATATACACCCTAAATCCACTGAAAATATGGAGTAATTTATCTACAAATGTGCATAAAATGAGTGCTGCTACATCATCAAGAGCTCAAACAGACCGTTCCCGTGCTTTAATATTACAAAGAAACTTTGCCGGTCTTGAAGAATCTCAAAGAGCTGGTTGCCACCTTTTGGCTGCAATATTTCAACAGGTACTTGTGCATGTTGTTATGTTAGCTATAACGTGAAATGACAGAATTGAAGTCAAGAACATTAGAATAGGGTTTAAATGTCTACTAGCAAGTGATTCAAATAAAAAGATAAAAACTTTGTGGTCGTGCGTCACATCAATGACATCAACAAGTTCATTGGTGAGAAATATGTTGTTTTTATATCACTGTCGTCACCCAAGCTAGTTTTTTTCCAAGTAAAATATCATCATAGTGTGCAGATTGAACCAATCTGCGTTCAAAGAACTCCGGCTTATTAGTAATTCCCAGAGCCCCAAAAAAAGTCTGCGGGCTACAGAGCGTTTTCTATACGGGCTCCAGTACTCTGGAATGCCCTCCCGGTAACAGATAGAGATGCTACCTCAGTAGAAGCATTTAAGTCCCATCTTAAAACTCATTTGTATACTCTAGCTTTTAAATAGACCCCTCTTTTAGACCAGTTGATCTGCCGTTTCTTTTCTGCTCTGAAGGAGAGAGGAGGCACAGATTCGGTGACCACAGATAATGCGCTAGCTGTCCAAAGTCGGAACCCAGGGTGGACCACTTGTCTGTGGGGACATCTCTGCGCTGCTGACCTGTCTCCGCTCGGGATGGTCTCCTGCTGGCCCCACTATGTACTGGACTCTCACAATATTATGTTAGATCCTCTATGGACTGGACTCTCACAATATTATGTTAGATCCACTATGGACTGGACTCTCACACTATTATGTTAGATCCACTATGGACTGGACTCTCAGTCACACTATTATGTTAGATCCACTATGGACTGGACTCTCACAATATTATGTTAGATCCTCTATGGACTGGACTCTCACAATATTATGTTAGATCCACTATGGACTGGACTCTCACACTATTATGTTAGATCCACTATGGACTGGACTCTCAGTCACACTATTATGTTGGATCCACTATGGACTGGACTCTCACACTATTATGTTAGATCCACTATGGACTGGATTCTCACACTATGTTAGATCCACTATGGACTGGACTCTCACACTATTATGTTAGATCCACTCTGGACTGGACTCTCACACTATTATGTTAGATCCACTATGGACTGGACTCTCTGTCACACTATTATGTTAGATCCACTATGGACTGGACTCTCACACTATTATGTTAGATCCACTATGGACTGGACTCTCAGTCACACTATTATGTTGGATCCACTATGAACTGGACTCTCACACTATTATGTTAGATCCACTATGGACTGGACTCTCAGTCACACTATTATGTTGGATCCACCATGGACTGGACTCTCACACTATTATGTTAGATCCACTCTGGACTGGACTCTCACACTATTATGTTAGATCCACTATGGACTGGACTCTCACACTATTATGTTAGATCCACTATGGACGGGACTCTCACACTATTATGTTAGATCCACTATGGACTGGACTCTCACACTATGTTAGATCCACTATGGACTGGACTCTCACAATATTATGTTAGATCCACTATGGACTGGACTCTCACACTATTATGTTAGATCCACTATGGACTGGACTCTCACACTATTATGTTAGATCCACTATGGACAGGACTCTCAGTCACACAATTATGTTAGATCCACTATGGACTGGACTCTCACACTATTATGTTAGATCCACTATGGACTGAACTCTCACACTATGTTAGATCCACTATGGACTGGACTCTCAATCACACTATTATGTTAGATCCACTCTGGACTGAACTCTCACACTATTATGTTAGATCCACTATGGACTGGACTCTCACACTATTATGTTAGATCCACTATGGACTGGACTCTCAGTCACACTATTATGTTAGATCCACTATGGACTGGACTCTCAATCACACTATTATGTTAGATCCACTATGGACTGGACTCTCACACTATTATGTTAGATCCACTCTGGACTGGACTCTCACACTATTATGTTAAATCCACTCTGGACTGGACTCTCAGTCACACTATTATGTTAGATCCACTATGGACTGGACTCTCACAATATTATGTTAGATCCACTATGGACTGGACTCTCACACTATTATGTTAAATCCACTATGGACTGGACTCACACTATTATGTTAGATCCACTATGGACTGGACTCTCAGTCACACTATTATGTTAGATCCACTATGGACTGGACTCTCACACTATTATGTTAGATCCACTATGGACTGGACTCTCAATCACACTATTATGTTAGATCCACTCTGGACTGAACTCTCACACTATTATGTTAGATCCACTATGGACTGGACTCTCAGTCACACTATTATGTTAGATCCACTATGGACTGGACTCTCAGTCACACTATTATGTTAGATCCACTATGGACTGGACTCTCAATCACACTATTATGTTAGATCCACTCTGGACTGAACTCTCACACTATTATGTTAGATCCACTATGGACTGGACTCTCACACTATTATGTTGGATCCACTCTGGACTGGACTCTCACACTATTATGTTAGATCCACTCTGGACTGGACTCTCAGTCACACTATTATGTTAGATCCACTATGGACTGGACTCACACAATATTATGTTAGATCCACTATGGACTGGACTCTCACACTATTATGTTAAATCCACTATGGACTGGACTCTCACACTATTATGTTAGATCCACTGTGGACTGGACTCTCAGTCACACTATTATGTTAGATCCACTCTGGACTGAACTCTCACACTATTATGTTAGATCCACTATAGACTGGACTCTCACACTATTATGTTAGATCCACTATGGACTGGACTCTCACACTATTATGTTAGATCCACTATGGACTGGACTCTCAGTCACACTATTATGTTAGATCCACTATGGACTGGATTCTCAATCACACTATTATGTTCGATCCACTATGGACTGGACTCTCACACTATTATGTTAGATCCACTATGGACTGGACTCTCACACTATTATGTTAGATCCACTATGGACTGGACTCTCAATCACACTATTATGTTAGATCCACTCTGGACTGAACTCTCACACTATTATGTTAGATCCACTATGGACTGGACTCTCAGTCACACTATTATGTTAGATCCACTATGGACTGGACTCTCAGTCACACTATTATGCTAGATCCACTATGGACTGGACTCTCAATCACACTATTATGTTAGATCCACTCTGGACTGAACTCTCACACTATTATGTTAGATCCACTATGGACTGGACTCTCACACTATTATGTTAGATCCACTCTGGACTGGACTCTCACACTATTATGTTAGATCCACTCTGGACTGGACTCTCAGTC
Organism: Nerophis lumbriciformis; assembly: GCF_033978685.3. Taxonomy (NCBI): domain Eukaryota; kingdom Metazoa; phylum Chordata; class Actinopteri; order Syngnathiformes; family Syngnathidae; genus Nerophis; species Nerophis lumbriciformis. The sequence continues at coordinate 24,638,463 of NC_084561.2, read as the reverse complement.
ACACTATTATGTTAGATCCACTATGGACTGGACTCTCACAATATTATGTTAGATCCACTATGGACTGGACTCTCACACTATTATGTTAAATCCACTATGGACTGGACTCTCACACTATTATGTTAGATCCACTGTGGACTGGACTCTCAGTCACACTATTATGTTAGATCCACTCTGGACTGAACTCTCACACTATTATGTTAGATCCACTATAGACTGGACTCTCACACTATTATGTTAGATCCACTATGGACTGGACTCTCAGTCACACTATTATGTTAGATCCACTATGGACTGGACTCTCAGTCACACTATTATGTTAGATCCACTATGGACTGGATTCTCAATCACACTATTATGTTAGATCCACTATGGACTGGACTCTCACACTATTATGTTAGATCCACTCTGGACTGGACTCTCACACTATTATGTTAGATCCACTCTGGACTGGACTCTCAGTCACACTATTATGTTAGATCCACTATGGACTGGACTCTCACAATATTATGTTAGATCCACTATGGACTGGACTCTCACACTATTATGTTAAATCTACTATGGACTGGACTCTCACACTATTATGTTAGATCCACTATGGACTGGACTCTCAATCACACTATTATGTTAGATCCACTCTGGACTGAACTCTCACACTATTATGTTAGATCCACTATGGACTGGACTCTCACACTATTATGTTAGATCCACTATGGACTGGACTCTCAGTCACACTATTATGTTAGATCCACTATGGACTGGACTCTCACACTATTATGTTAGATCCACTATGGACTGGACTCTCAGTCACACTATTATGTTAGATCCACTATGGACTGGACTCTCAATCACACTATTATGTTAGATCCACTCTGGACTGAACTCTCACACTATTATGTTAGATCCACTATGGACTGGACTCTCACACTATTATGTTAGATCCACTCTGGACTGGACTCTCACACTATTATGTTAGATCCACTCTGGACTGGACTCTCAGTCACACTATTATGTTAGATCCACTATGGACTGGACTCTCACAATATTATGTTAGATCCACTATGGACTGGACTCTCAGTTACACTATTATGTTAGATCCACTATGGACTGGACTCACACCATTATGTTAGATCCACTATGGACTGGACTCTCACACTATGTTAGATCCACTATGGACTGGACTCTCACAATATTATGTTAGATCCACTATGGACTGGCCTCTCACACTATTATGTTAGATCCACTATGGACTGGACTCTCACACTATTATGTTAGATCCACTATGGACTGGACTCTCACACTATGTTAGATCCACTATGGACTGGACTCACACTATTATGTTAGATCCACTATGGACTGGACTCTCACACTATGTTAGATCCACTATGGACTGGACTCTCACAATATTATGTTAGATCCACTATGGACTGGACTCTTACACTATTATGTTAGATCCACTATGGACTGGATTCTCAGTCACACTATTATGTTAGATCCACTATGGACTGGACTCTCACACTATTATGTTAGATCCACTATGGACTGGACTCTCACACTATTATGTTAGATCCACTATGGACTGGACTCTCACAATATTATGTTAGATCCACTATGGACTGGACTCTCACAATATTATTTTAGATCCACTATGGACTGGACTCTCACACTATTATGTTAGATCCACTATGGACTGGACTCACACTATTATGTTAGATCCACTATGGACTGGACTCTCACAATATTATGTTAGATCCACTATGGACTGGCCTCTCACACTATTATGTTAGATCCACTATGGACTGGACTCTCACACTATTATGTTAGATCCACTATGGACTGGACTCTCACACTATGTTAGATCCACTATGGACTGGACTCACACTATTATGTTAGATCCACTATGGACTGGACTCTCACACTATGTTAGATCCACTATGGACTGGACTCTCACAATATTATGTTAGATCCACTACGGACTGGACTCTTACACTATTATGTTAGATCCATTATGGACTGGATTCTCAGTCACACTATTATGTTAGATCCACTATGGACTGGACTCTCACACTATTATGTTAGATCCACTATGGACTGGACTCTCACACTATTATGTTAGATCCACTATGGACTGGACTCTCACAATATTATGTTAGATCCTCTATGGACTGGACTCTCACAATATTATTTTAGATCCACTATGGACTGGACTCTCACAATATTATTTTAGATCCACTATGGACTGGACTCTCACACTATTATGTTAGATCCACTATGGACTGGACTCTCACACTATTATGTTAGATCCACTATGGACTGGACTCTCACACTATTATGTTAGATCCACTATGGACTGGACTCTCACACTATTATGTTAGATCCACTATGGACTGGACTCTCACACTATTATGTTAGATCCACTATGGACTGGACTCTCAATCACACTATTATGTTAGATCCACTCTGGACTGGACTCTCACACTATTATGTTAGATCCACTCTGGACTGGACTCTCAGTCACACTATTATGTTAGATTCACTATGGACTGGACTCTCAGTCACACTATTATGTTAGATCCACTATGGACTGGACTCTCACAATATTATGTTAGATCCACTATGGACTGGACTCTCACACTATTATGTTAAATCCACTATGGACTGGACTCTCACACTATTATGTTAGATCCACTATGGACTGGACTCTCAGTCACACCATTATGTTAGATCCACTATGGACTGGACTCTCACACTATTATGTTAGATCCACTATGGACTGGACTCTCAATCACACTATTATGTTAGAGCCACTCTGGACTGAACTCTCACACTATTATGTTAGATCCACTATGGACTGGACTCTCACACTATTATGTTAGATCCACTATGGACTGGACTCTCACACTATTATGTTAGATCCACTATGGACTGGACTCTCAGTCACACTATTATGTTAGATCCACTATGGACTGGACTCTCAATCATACTATTATGTTAGATCCACTCTGGACTGAACTCTCACACTATGTTAGATCCACTCTGGACTGGACTCTCACACTATTATGTTGGATCCACTATGGACTGGACTCTCACACTATTATGTTAGATCCACTCTGGACTGGACTCTCAGTCACACTATTATGTTAGATCCACTATGGACTGGACTCTCACAATATTATGTTAGATCCACTATGGACTGGACTCTCACACTATTATGTTAAATCCACTATGGACTGGACTCTCACACTATTATGTTAGATCCACTATGGACTGGACTCTCAGTCACACTATTATGTTAGATCCACTATGGACTGGACTCTCACACTATTATGTTAGATCCACTATGGACTGGACTCACACTATTATGCTAGATCCACTATGGACTGGACTCTCACACTATGTTAGATCCACTATGGACTGGACTCTCACAATATTATGTTAGATCCACTATGGACTGGACTCTCACACTATTATGTTAGATCCACTATGGACTGGACTCTCACACTATTATGTTAGATCCACTATGGACTGGACTCACACTATTATGTTAGATCCACTATGGACTGGACGCTCACACTATGTTAGATCCACTATGGACTGGACTCTCACACTATTATGTTAGATCCACTATGGACTGGACTCTCACACTATTATGTTAGATCCACTATGGACTGGAAACTCACAATATTATGTTAGATCCACTATGGACTGGACTCTCACAATATTATTTTAGATCCACTATGGACTGGACTCTCACAATATTATTTTAGATCCACTATGTACTGGACTCTCACACTATTATGTTAGATCCACTATGGACTGGACTCTCACACTATTATGTTAGATCCACTATGGACTGGACTCTCACACTATTATGTTAGATCCACTATGGACTGGACTCTCACACTATTATGTTAGATCCACTATGGACTGGACTCTCACAATATTATTTTAGATCCACTATGGACTGGACTCTTACACTATTATGTTAGATCCACTATGGACTGGATTCTCACACTATGTTAGTTCCACTATGGACTGTACTCTCACACTATTATGTTAGATCCACTATGGACTGGACTCTCACTCTATTATGTTAGATCCACTATGGACTGGACTCTCACAATATTATTTTAGATCCACTATGGACTGGACTCTCACAATATTATTTTAGATCCACTATGGACTGGACTCTCACAATATTATGCTAGATCCACTCGACGTCCATTGCACTGGTCGCCCAAGGGTTGAGTTTTTCTTGCCCTGATGTGGGATCTGAAGAGAGGATGTTGTTGTGGCTTGTGCAGCCCTTTGAGACACTCGTGATTTAGGACTATATAAGTAAACATTGATTGATTGAATTGTAAACACATTTGGGACTGAATACTCATCAGTAAAAAAAATGCTGACTGGGTCCTAGAAATCACTTGAAAATGTGTCCAGGTGGTCAAATATTGCATGCAGCATGAGCAGCATATTGAACAGTCTTAGCATCGGAACATTTTCCACGTGAAACACGTTGACCCGCCACATTTATTGACAAGCTTGTTTGCTGAATTGACGTCAACCAGTGAGATTCTAAGATTGAGCACTGATGTTGTCCGTGTGTCCTCATGTGGGACCACTTAAGACGAGTGTGCATCGCATTTGCCTTTGGGGCAAAAAGTGTGTGCAATCAAGGCAGTGCTGAGCATCCAAAAGGAAATTTGGGGTAATCGTCAATACCACCTTTGTCAGTCGATGAATCACAAGCTTTTTGCAAGCCCTCTTCTGTTTTTCCCAGAGCAAAACACTGCTGACGCACTTCCTTAGAATCCGTGTTGATGGATGAAAAGCAGTAGTAGAGGATGTTTTGTTTTCCATTGCACACAATACACCACTACACACAACTCCTCTGTGCATAACTTAGTAAGACAACAACATGGTTTGTTTTGGTTCATTTTCATAATTCCAGGTGGTACTCAATAGATTATGAAGCATTCCGCCTGGGGCAAGCATCTTACAGTATTTAGTAGTCAACACCTGGAAAATATTGGCTTTAAATCAACACAGACTCTTCACCTAGTGGTTAGAGTGTCCGCCCTGAGATCGGTAGGTTGTGAGTTCAAACCCCGGCCGAGTCATACCAAAGACTATAAAAATGGGACTCATTACCTCCCTGCTTGGCACTCAGCATCAAGGGTTGGAATTGGGGGTTAAATCACCAAAAATGATTCCTGGGCGCGGCCACCGCTGCTGCTCACTGCTCCCCTCACCTCCCAGGAGGTGATTAAGGGTGATGGGTCAAATGCAGAGAATAATTTCACCACACCTAGTGTATGTGTGACAATCATTGGTACTTTAACTTTAATATATCTATTGCAGTGGTTCTTAACCTGGGTTCGATCGAACCCTAGGGGTTCGGTGAGTCGGGCTCAGGGGTTCGCCGGAGGTCAAGACACACCTGACTCATCGTGTGAATACAAACTTCTCCCTATCGGCGTATTACGGATACGGTAACAGCTGACTGATTTGCAGGTGTGTAATTTGTTGTGAGTTTATGCACTGTGTTGGTTTTGTTGTTTGAACAAGGTGATGTTCATGCACGGTTCATTTTGTGCACCAGTAAAAAAACATGGTAACACTTTAGTATGGGGAACATATTCACCATTAATTAGTTGCTTATTAACATGCAAATTAGTAACATATTGGCTCTTAACTCATACTTGCCAACCTTGAGACCTCCGATTTCGGGAGATGGGGGGGGGGGTTAAGAGGGGAGGAGTAAATTGACAGCTAGAATTCACCAAGTCAAGTATTTCATACATACCGTATATATATATATATATATATATATATATATATATATATATCTCCTGAAAATATGCAAACAAAACTGTGTTTAGATAATTGACACTTCAAACTTGCATAAATAAATCTTAAGGAATATAACATAACTTGGCTTCTGAGAGCTTCAAAATGTAATGAATAAAATGCTAAAGTTGTTGATAAACAAGCAATCATTTTAATAATTAAATATGGTCATTTTAAATGAATTATTATGATAATTTAAAATTAATTATTTCAAATATGTTTATTTTAATTCTATGGCTGGATGTAATAAGGAGTCAGAAAAAATACAAATAAAAATACAATTAATTTTGATGTTTTTAGCAAAATGTAGTAAAAATGTATATATATATATATATTTTTTTTAAATTAATAAATATATGTATTTTTAGGTAAGATAAACATAATAATACAATTTGTCTCTACACTCTTAGAAATAAAAGTGCTAAGTAGAACCATATAAGGTTCTTCGGCTCGTCCTCATAGGAGAACCCTTTTTGGCTCCAGGTAGAACCTTTTTATAAAGGTTCCACCTGGAACCCTTTTGGAGGGTTCTACCTAGAACCCAACATGAAGGGTTATACCTAGAACTGTGTGTGTAAGGTTCCACCCAGAACCCCCCATGAGAGGTTCTACAAAGAACCCACGCAGGGAGTTCCACTAAGAACCCTTTCATGTTTCATCTAGAACCCACACAGGGAGTTCCACTAAGAACCCTTTCGTATTTCAAGGGTTTCATCTAGAACCCACACAGAGAGTTCCACTAAGAACCCTTTTGTATTTCAAGGGTTTCATCTAGAACCCACGCAGGGAGTGCCACTAAGAACCCTTTTGTATTTCAAGGGTTTCATCTAGAACCCACGCAGGGAGTGCCACTAAGAACCCTTTCGTATTTCATGGGTTTCATCTAGAACCCACGCAGGGAGTGCCACTAAGAACCCTTTTGTATTTCAAGGGTTTCATCTAGAACCCACACAGGGAGTTCCATTAAGAACCCTTTCGTTTGTCAAGGGTTTCATCTAGAACCCATGCAGGGAGTTCCACTAAGAACCCTTTTATGTTTCAAGGGTTTCATCTAGAACCCATGCAGGGAGTTCCACTAAGAACCCTTTCATGTTTCAAGGGTTTCATCTGGAACCCACACAGGGAGTTCCACTAAGAACTCTTTCATGTTTCAAGGGTTTCATCTAGACCTGACACAGGGGCTTCTAAAAACATCCCTTTTCAAAGGTTTTCTCCGATAACCGTCTTGTCTTCTGAGAGTTCTATAAAAACCATATTGTATTCTACAGATCAGTTTAGTTCATATTATATTGTGGTCATTTATCATGTTGACATTGAACAAACATTCAAAACATTTTAATAAGAAAAACATTTATTTAAAGATAGTCCAACAAAACAGGAGAGGCTTTGTAGGTCCCAGGGGAGAACAGGTCAAAAGTCAGCATAGGTCCAGTGGAATCAGCAACATGACAGGCCAGACACATCATGCTGTCCTCAGTAGGTGAATTTGTGTAAATAAATCTCCAGCAATGGTGACATGGCAGAAAGAGACACAAAATAGTTTTAGTTCAATCAATCCAAGGTGCACTTACTGCATTTACTGCGCCTTATTGTAAGCTATCTACAAACAATAAAATAATGCATGGTCCAATGAAAAGAATCAGTGTACATACTGTATGTACTAATTGTGACAGTGGAACAGAATCATGAGAAAATGAGGGAATCCCACAAAGTTTTCACATTGATTTAAATAATGTTGAAATACTTTTCAGTGTTATGTAATAAGTACTCAAAATGTTACGTATTGTAACAATAATGGAAATCTAGAGACGCCACTATGCCAAAATCAAACAAAATGTATTGGTTCAAATTATGTATTAAATAAGGGATTTTTTTTTTTTATCAATATGTACAAACAAAGGGCAGCAGCAGGAATTTTACCATTAACAAGAACATAAAGCATGAAATCCCATGCTGCACTCACTACTCCCCACTTCCGACACAGTTGTATAGTCTCTTCACTGAAATGGGTACAACACTGTGGTCCTTGATCCCCAACACAAATCTTTCAATGAAAATAAGAGTTTTTCTCCGTTCCTTTGGGTACTGGACAGCAAAAACAATATAGAGTGACATTAATGCACTCATAGCATATGATATGTCCATGCTGCTGTCCTCAGTCAAAACCTGTATACCATTCAGGTATAGGGTTATCCTTTGTGCCTGCAAAGGGTTCCCCTCGTGTGTGTTATGGAGCATGATTGCTGGAGTAGGCACACTTGGCTCCTATGCAATAAAAACAGATACATGTCAGTAAATAAAACCTGCTGTGAAAACAGCAAAATGACTCAATGTTGCCATAATATGGATAATGACAATTCCTAAATCTTGACCTTAAATGCAGTATTTACCTCCAGTAGAGTGTATAGAAAGGATGAGTCCTCTCTGAAAATGAAAGGCAGCAGTAGAATTGCTGCATCCCTAATGAGTCCTGAGGAAATACAATTATTCTGTAATAATTTTTGTTTTCAGAAATACAGATTGTGGCTCCTATAGATACACATAAAGGCCTGGATACCTCGTCTTACTGAATCATCCAGGCAGGCATTGATTGCCCTCTGGCAGCAGTCCTTTAAGTCACACATAGATGCTCTTTGAACCATCTTCGTTGCCATTCGATCCAGCTCTGTGACCATTCTGCGATCAGCTTCTACAAGGAATTGCTCCTTCATCTCCCACAGAAGCTGTAAGGAGGGATAAAAAGTGTCATCTCAAAATACTTGATGATCATAAATGAAATATTACACATACAATTAAATATGGTCAATTCAATGCTTGAAGATACCAACTATTTTAGGAAGCTTCAGTGCGGGAAACTTTTCGATGATTTCCTCTGCCTTGGCAGTTGCCATGAAGGTCTTTCGGTACGCATAGGTTCGTCTCATTCTCTCCTTTAAAGAGTTCAGATCTGGGTGTACCTTAAGCATCTCTGTAGACATTTAATTGATATGAGCTTCAATGCTCCTTTCATCCTCTCTACATTCTTCACTCTCCTGAGCCTATATGCATTCAAGAAAAATGACAAGCAATATAGTAAGAGGTAACCATTAAGATGAGGTGTGCATGTTTTTTAAAAAGTTATATAATATGGAAGAATCATCCTCTCTGTAACCTTCGTCTTGTGTTATCTTTCTGCTACCACTATGTTGGAGACCAAGCTCAGTCAAGCCCAGTCTCCCTGCTCCTCCTACCCGCACATTAGTGTGTGCTCAACATGGATGTATTAGATCCATGGTGCTCACCAGCCCATCCATCCCTCCAAAGACGAGCTAGATGGCGACCGCAACGCCGCTACCGACAACGTTAAAGCTCTTTCTAACATTGACAATTTATACTATAATATTTCATTAAATTAACAACTACGATAACCTTTTTAGAATGATTTAAGATTAATTGTACAGATATATTGTAACCTATTTTGTTATGGCAGCTCTCAGCAGAGCTTTGTCAGGTATTGTATTGTTTGACCACAATACAATTTGTTTGTTTGTTTTCTACAAGAAAACAAACAAATAAGCAAACAAACAAATCATAACAAGAAACAAATGCTTAGTCCACCTTTTACCATAAAAGTCCTCAGCTAGGGTCAAGCATGCTGAAATAAGATATTATATTTACCTCACCTTGATTCTCGGAAGTTTCTTCTGTTCTCTCTCCTGTTCTTCTTTGTTCTGTTCTGTTCACAGTAATCACTATTGGTATGTCACACCTGGTTTGTAGGCAGGGAAGACCAGACCATGTGGTGCAATCCATGGGGCAACCAGCTCTTAACTCACACATGACAGCCACCATCATGCCAGCTCCCTGGCCCAACACACCAAACCTTGCCCTTTCCCCTGGGAGATCAGGGTTCAATTCCCACCAACAACAAACCCTGATGTAGTAGCTTAAAAGTCAGCATTACAGTGTGATTTTTGCATCAGTTAAGGCTTGGCCTCTGACATCAAAGACCGTTGTCTATCAATGAACATATGTGCAGCTTCACAACTGGACTAAGCCAGTCAGCAGGGTACAGCAGCCATGGGATGAGGCCGATCATAGAAAAGTATGAGGAGGAGACAAATACATGAGTAAAATTGTCTGTAAAATAAGTGTTTAATATTTTTTAAATTGTCTGTCACTAATCCACACATCACCTCAGTATGCATTAACATGGTCACTCTGCATCAACCAGGCCTTGAACTCACAACTTCAAACTGTATCCCTAGATCACCTGACTTGTAACAAACTTTCAAAAGCCTTTGTCCAGTGAGTCGTACAGCTCACTTAGATGCCCCAGAAAGAGGGGTTATATCCTTGCTGCAGGGACCACCTTGCTAGTTCTTTGCTGTGTGTCATTTCCTCCTGAAGAAGGGAGTAGTGTAACTAAACTAAATAAACACAATTATAACTGCTGCGTAGCGATGGGTCGGGTCCGGGCGATTATTGGCAAATTAAGGCAATTCTGAGCAACAAACAGGAGAACAGGAAGGCAAGACAGTTGACATTATAATGTTCCTTTTGCACCAGTTGAGGCTAAAACCCACAACAATAGAACCAAAGACTGTGGTCTATCATGCTGAGCTAATTGGCAAGTGACAACTCAACAGTGGCTTCACAAATTGATTAAGCCATCCACTGTTGTGCATGCAGATTTGAAACCACTGTAAATATATCAGTTATCAAGACACAAATCTGAAAATACACATATTGCATCTAGACAGAATGGAGATATTGGTAATTAGATTTTTTAATTGATTCGATTTGCTCCATAAGTTAATAACTGATGTTTAATCTATCATGACTCTAAAATGTATATGTTTGCTTCACAAAGATCATCTGGCATTTTCATGAGCTGACATAGCCACATTTGTCAGGGCTTGAACCCAGGTTCTTTGGCACCAAGAACCAGCTCCTAAATCACTGAGCTATTTCTCAAACGGAATCACCAGCCAGACAGCAGTTGTCAAGGCAGATTTCAAAAATGGTCCTCCCAGTCACAGCTAATCTTTGCCTGAGTCAACAAGATTTGCTGATGAAGATCTTGCTTTCTTATAATTAATGGTTGTGGAAATACATTGGTAACAGAACATTTCAGTTATAGGACTGCCATTATTTGTATGTCTGATCAGAAGGTGCAAGGTAATAGACTAGTATGGTGGACCTGATGACTGAAGGCAGCCAGCTGGTTAGCTCAGTCACTATTGCCAGTGACTTTAGACTGGGTGGCAGGTGTTCAAATCCCAAGATGGGCAATTATGTTACAGTTTGATCAACAGGATCTGGGGAAGAAGATCAAATTTGCTTTAAAATAAACAAAAAAATTGTATATGAAAAGTATTTGTATCAGTAGTCACAAGGAAATGTATTTTGCACCATTATTGGCAAATGTTATCAGGAAGTATGTCCCTGGTGACACAGGATCTTACCCATGCTTTCAACAATCCCTGAAGAACTCTTTCTTCCAAAAACGGTTTTCTGGATCAAAATAGTTCTTACTGGAACCCTTAGTGTTAGTGAGAACCCTTTTAAAACCAATTATTCAGAAAAGGGGTTTTAAAGGGTTCTCTGGATCAAAATGGTTCTTACTGGAACCATTAGCGTTACCGAGAACCCTTGAAAAACCCTTTCTTCGGGAAAGGGTTTTTCAGAAGCAAATGGTTCCAGTTAGAACCTCAGCCCTTGTAGAAGAACCCTTTTAGAACCCTTATTTCTAAGAGTGTAGTCTGGATGATTTAGTTCTTGTGACCCTGTTGTCCTCCCGTTGTGAAAAAAGGCTGTCCTCACTCAGGTCCGGAGCTGGAGGGGGCGTGGCCTCCAGCTCCGGCTGAAAATCGGGAGATTTTCGGGAGAATATTTGTCCCGGGAGGTTTTCGGGAGAGGCGCTGAATTTCGGGAGTCTCTCGGAAAATTCGTGAGGGTTGGCAAGTATGTCTTAATTAGTCATTATTAAGTACTTATTAATGCCTTATTCGGCATGGCCTTATTATAACCCGAACCCTCTAACCCTAACCCTGACCAAATATCTCTAAATTAAGTCTTTATTACTTAGAATATGTTCCTCTAGTGTCCAAATAACTCTAAATTAAGTCGTTGTTACTTAGAATATGTTCCCCATACTAAAGTGTTACCAAAAACGTATAACTTTGTCTTGAATTTGAAAAAAAACAAAAACATTTTATTTTTCACTTAAGAAGGGTTCGGTGAATGCGCATATGAAACTGGTGGGGTTCGGTGCCCCAAGGTTAAGAACCACTGATCTATTGCCATCA
>NC_084561.2:24616323-24621323 GCF_033978685.3 Nerophis lumbriciformis | reverse complement strand
CTTTTAAACAATAGTCAAGTTGCCATCCATAGTTGTTTACTTTGTTTGTTTGAGAAAACATATTTTCGTGCCAACCTTTTCCGTCCTTTTGTAGAACTGTCAAGTCTCCTCTGAAATCATAATTTTGCTCCCATCCAAACTCTTTGTCTGTCTTTAACATTCAATGTTGTGTAAGTTTGCCATAGTCACATCTCAAGGCTCTTTTTTGCTTTAATCAAATTGTGCATGCGTCAGAACTAACAATTACTGTTCAAAGATGCTAAAGTGATGATTCTTTGTTTGTGTCAAGATGCGACAGAGGGAACAAGGCAAACCAACTTAGTCCATCTTTGCACACACTTTTTGCCTCCAAAAGTCAAGCTGCACAAATTGGCTATATAGAAGCTAGTGGAGATTGTTATATTTGATAAATGGCAAATACTCTAATACAGTGGTTCTTAACCTTGTTGGAAGTACCGAACCCCAACTAGTTTCATATGCGCATTCACCGAACCCTTCCTTAGTGAAAAATTAAATGTTTTTTTTTTTCAAATTCAAGACAAAGTTATATGTTTTTTGTAACACTTTAGTATGGGGAACATATTCTAAGTAACAAAGACTTAATTTAGAGTTTTTTGGACACTAGGGGAACATATTCCAAGTAACAAAGACTTAATTTTGAGTTATTTGGTTAGGGTTCAGGTTAGGGTTAGGGCCAGAGTTAGAGGGTTAGGGTTATAATAAGGCCATGCTGAATAAGGCATTAATAAGTACTTAATAATGATTAATTAAGAGCCAATATGTTACTAATTTGCATGTTAATAAGCAACTAATTGATGGTGAATATGTTCCCCATACTAAAGTGTTACCATGTTTTTTTACTGGTGCACAAAATGAATCGTGCTTTTACACACACATAAGTGAATGCAATCCATACTTGGTCAACAGCCATACAGGTCACACTGAGGGTGGCCGTATAAACAACTTTAACACTGTTACAAATATGCGCCACACTGTGAACCCACACCAAACAAGAATGAATGACGTAACACAACATAAACACAACAGAACAAATACCCAGAATCCCTTGCAGCACTAACTCTTCTAGGACGCTACAATATACAATCCCGCTACCCCCAAATCCCGCCCCCCCAACCCCCCCTCACCTCAACGCCCCCCCACACCCGAATTCGGAGGTCTCAAGGTTGGCAAGTATGACATACATACCTGCTTAGCCAGAGGCGTAGCATGAAAATAGTTACGTTTCTATGTGTAAATAAGTAAAGAATGTAAACAATTTTAGACATGATGCAGCTGACCTGATGACAAACTAGTTTGAGAAGAATGTTTTTGTATTATTCATAAGACTACTGTACTGCACAGTTTTGTAAAAAAATATTATTGTGTGTGAAGTCCTACTTAAGGTTAAATTCAGTTTAAGAATTAGGCCATCAAGTTCGGACAATCGTTGTGATGGTTAATACAATTATAAAAATTATTTTACTTTATTTTTTTAGTTTCCCCCATGAGGGATTTCCACCTAGTTGCAGTCAGTGACCTTGGGAGCTATACCAGCAGGAGCATCATTTTCAGGTGCGACATCAAGTTGCACAGGTCTGAAGGCAGAGGCCTGACAAAGTGCAATCCACTTCTCCAGGTTGGAGTTGGACACATACAACCAAGTTCAGTGACGAAGGCAGCAAATAAAATATGACATATGTAGGGCTGGGCGATATGGCCTTTTTTTAATATCTCGATATTTTTAGGCCATGTCACGATACACGATATATATATATATCGATATTTTGCCTTAGCCTTGAATGAACACTTGATGCATATAATCACACCAGTATGATGATTCTATGTGTCTCCATTAAAACATTCTTGTTCATACTGCATTAATATATGCTACTTTTAAACTTTCATGCAGAGAGGGAAATCACAACTAAGTCAAATGACCAAAACTGTATTTATTAAACAGTTATTAAGCAGTGGCACAAACATTCATGTCATTTCCAAAACAGAAAGTGCAAGATTGTCAGAGACATTTTAAAACAAGCTATTAGTGCACTTTTGTGCATGATGTCACTAAGATGACATATCAAAACAACACTAAATTAAAGTGCACTTTTTGTACAGAACGCCACTACAATAGTTTAAAACAAATAAAGTACACTTTTGTGCATGATGTCACACAAGATATTTCAATAACTGTCAAATAAAAATGAGCTGTAATAGGAAATCAAATAGTGTATGTCCTTCGCTATGTGGTAGGTTCCTGCGGACGTTATCTCCTTCTGTTGATGACTAGTTTTTTCATACGGTATTGATGTGGAAATGGTTGCCTCTGCATTTTGTTGGTGTGCCACCGAACGGAGATGTTGACATGCAGAGTTTCAAGCACTCTTCATTCTCTAGCAGGTGACTTTTCAAATGATGCTACATATTAGCAGTAATGCTACTTTTTGTAGCAACGCTTTTGCCCCACACTTGACAAATTACGGTTGTCTGTTTGACATATTCCCACTTGAAGCCAAACCACGGCCAGACGATGGACCCCCTTCTGTTTTTCTTGGGAATTAATTCTTCCTTCATTTGTTACCAGATTCGCACCTTCTTTCTCTCGTATTACCACTCGCACCACAGCTAACGTTACCCATGCCGCTACCTCTCTGCTCAGTGAGGGCGTATACGTATGTGACGTATGTAAGAAGGTGCGCTTGTTTTATGTCTCTGTGAGAAGGAGAGACAACAAAGAGTGAGAAACACCTGTAGTGTAATGCCAGCATGGCATTACACTACAGGTGTAGAGAGATCGATTATCGGGTGTTTTGGAGTCCTTTATTTATTTTTTTCTCGTGAGAACGTATACTCGAATATCACGATATAGTCATATTCTATATCGCACAGACACAAACCCGCGATATATCGAGTCCCATATTTTTCGGACTATAACTCGCAGTTTTTTTCATAGTTTGGCCGGGGGTGCGACTTATACTCAAGAGCGACTTATGTGTGAAATTATTAACACATTACCGTAAAATATCAAATAATATTACTTAGCTCATTCACGTAAGAGACTAAACGTATAAGATTTCATGGGATTTAGCGATTAGGAGTGACAGATTGTTTGGTAAACGTATAGCATGTTCTATATGTTATAGTTATTTGAATGACTCTTACCATAATATGTTACGTTAACATACCAGGCACGTTCACAGTTGGTTATTTATGCCTCATATAACGTACACTTATTCAGCCTGTTGTTCACTATTCTTTATTTATTTTAAATTGCCTTTCAAATGTCTATTCTTGGTGTTGGGTTTTATCACATAAATTTCCCCCAAAAATATGACTTATACTCCAGTGTGACTTATATATGTTTTTTTCCTTCTTTATTATGCATTTTCGGCAGGTGCGACTTACACTCCGGTGCGACTTATACTCCGAAAAATACAGTATATCGATATATCGCCCAGCCCTACATATATGTAATGTAAATATTACATATACTGTATGTCATATTTTATATTGCTACTACGGTACATTTTTAGTCTATTTTATACTTGCATTGTCCTTTCCATCCTTTGTAACTGAGCTACTGTGTGGAACAATTTCCCTTGTGGATCAATAAAGTTTGTCTAAGTCTAAGCAATGTTGAAACTGTATAATCACAGAAAAAAAATACTGGAGCACGATAGAACAGCTCGTACACATGATGCCTCCTTCACATTTCTGACTGTACCCTTATAAATGCCTGCCTTGAACTAACCACGTTGCGTTATTAAAATTATCTTAAGAAAAGACCCCAATGTTTGTACACAAATGCAATTTATTGTCAGAATGTCATCCAGGACAGATTTATAAAGTTTTACTTGAATGCATGTCATTTATTCGGGGCCGGCATGCCTCGGCTGGTAGAGCTGCCAGGTTCGATATCTACTTCCGCTATCTTAGTCACTGCTGTTGTGTCCTTGGGCAAGACACTTTAGTCACCGGGGGAGAAGGGGGAAGTGACGTATACCGTAAAGCAAGTCAGCACATATGTGTGGCAGGGTTCCTGCCACCCTCTTTAAAATTGCTTAGTGCCAGTGAAAGCAAGACAGAGCCCCTCAGGCCATGACAGAAGTGTCATTCAACGAGTTGCAAGTCGATGTATCGTCCCAAAAATTAAGAGAATATTTTATGAAGGTTGAAAAGTTACTTAGTGCTGGTTTAAATGCCAAATGTTCCTTTGTGTCTTTTTACCTAAATTTACAGTTTTGGTATCGCATTGGGTTTTGTACTTTCAAAATAAGTGAAGTGAAGTGAATTATATTTATATAGCGCTTTTTCTCCAGTGACTCAAAGCGCTTTACATAGTGAAACCCAATATCTAAGTTACATTTAAACCAGTGTGGGTGGCACTGGGAGCAGGTGGGTAAAGTGTCTTGCCCAAGGACACAGCGGCAGTGACTCGGATGGCGGAAGCGGGGATTGAACCTGGAACCCTCAAGTTGCTGGCACTGCCGCTCTACCAACTGAGCTATACCGCCCAAAATATAATGTTGTTACTTTATGGAATATATTTTTTTAATACATTTTTATTTCCATGTGTATCATATGGCACACTGCAACCTATTGAGTTCAGATAAATGCCAAATGTTTAAAAAATACTGTATATATTGTATTTATTCTTCAGTCAGTTAATGTAAACATTGTTAAAGTAACAGTGTATAAAATAACAAAATTAAAAATAACGTCACAGTTACTTTGCTGAGTAACTAATTACTCTTACAATGAGGTAACTGAGTTAGTAACTCGATTACTGTTTGTGAAAAGTAATTTGTAACAGTTACTAAAGCATTAAAACTAGCCCTCTTCCTGGTCTAACCATGTAAGCTATAATCCAGAGTAATAAGCACGTGTTAAGTTACAAAAGCAGTGTATATTGTACGGCAATATAGCAAATATAGCATCTATTTTAAATCTTTTTAAATGTGTTTCGTCCTCAAACACCTCTTTTGTGCAGATGTGATCAA